>NC_084566.2:19959124-20094124 GCF_033978685.3 Nerophis lumbriciformis
AATCACTGCCTTAGGAAACCGAGCCAAAACTTGATAAGGAGCCCAAACACACCTCCGAGATGATGACTTGCTGATGTGTGTTTGGGATCTGCAGAAGTCCCGAAAATTTGCACGCGTCCACCATTGTAGTCCGCACCGTAGTCAATAAGCTCCTTTTTCTCTATCTTCTCGATATGGGACTTTCATCCTCCGCTGTTGCCATTTGTAATATAAAGTAGTGTACAGTTCTAACTTATATTTGTCAATGGACTTGTCACGAAAGCATTAAAAACTACCGCTACATCAAAGATGACGGGGAGAAGACGCTGTCGAAGGGGCGGCACGTAAATAAGATCGCCAACAAAACGGTTCATCCTAAAGAGATGGCCAGAAAGCGGCTTGAAGATGATCTGTAAAACATAATCTATGCCAGTGTTTTTCAACCACTGTGCCGCGGCACACTGGTGTGCCGTGAGATATTGTCTGGTGTGCCGTGGGAAATTATGCAACTTCACCTAATTGGTCCAAATTTTTTTTTTTTGCAAATCAATAATTATAATCTGCCAATAATGTGCCGTTGCTTAATGTCTGTGCTGTGTAAAACTCGGTAGGGTAACCACATAGTACTCCATGTCAGTAGGTGGCAGCAGGTAGTTAATTGCTTTGTAAAAGTCAGAATGTGTCGTGTGAGACAAAGGATGGTTTGTTGTGATCCCAATGTGCTGACCACAGCGGGAGGCAGTGTGCAGGTAAAAAGGTTTGTAATGCTTAAACCAAAAATGAACAAACGGGAAAGGAAAAGGCAACGGTTATGCAAAATGAAAGTAAAACTGAACTGGCTACAAAGCAAACAGAAACAAAATGCTGGACGACAGCAAAAACTTACGGCGTCGACAAAGTACATCCATACATGACAAATCAATCAACAATGTCCACACAAAGAAGGATAGCAACAACTTAAATAGCCTTGCTTGCTAACACAAAGCAGGTGCGGGGAATAGCGCTCAAAGGAAGATATGAAACTGCTACAGGAAAACACCAACAAAACAGGAAGAGCCACCAAAATAGCAGCGCAAGACAATAACTAAAGCACAGGAAAACACCAACAAACTCAAAATAAGGCACGACGACCTGGTGGAGTATAATTTTTTAACGTTTTTTAATTGGTGTGCCTCCGTATTTTTAAATGAAAAAAATGTGCCTTGCCTCGAAAAAGGTTGAAAAACACTGATGTATGCAACATTTTGACCAAAGAACTACCATCACGTTATGTAGACCACAAGGAAGTGTTTGAAATGTATTAAAAAAATCATAATATGACTCCTTTAATGCGCCTTTTGTATGAAAATAGACCCGGGCACTGCGCCTTATAACCCGGTGCAGCCTATGGTCAGAAAAAATTTCTCTCTGAAGGAGTTGTGAGATCTCGTGTATGCAGTATCTCTACACCTAAGACGTTTTATTTATTTTTTTACAGGTGGCGCAGTCGTTGCTTTCTCGCTGGAGAGCGAACAGATGTACCCGCCTGCGCCGCACACTCAAAAGGTTGTTGTGTCTTGAGCTCAGCGAAGGCGCAAGCACCTGGGAGCCCGGGGCGGCCAGACGGATGAGTTGAATATATTGTGACATTAATGAGCTTGTCACACTCGTCCATGATGGAGTGGCCGTGTTTTTGTGCCAGCAACACTAACACCCTTAAACGCTCATGCTGTTAACCCCTGATGAACCCATGACTCCCAGAAAGTGGAGGAGGGTGGGGGGCCGGACGAGGACACAAGCCTCTCTTTCTCACGTCTTGAAAGAAGTTGAGCCTGTAGCACCGCTACCTGGCTCTGAGGTTATGTGGGTAATTAGTGTCCTTCTCCCACACGGGGCTAATTACTGACCTGTGGCTTGGATTTAGACAGAGTGCCTCATTCATTCATCTTAATTAATTACTCTTAGAAAAGCTCTCATGAGACTTCCAGCACATCTTTTTTAAGAACGCACAAGACAAATCCTTTTGGAATCGGCGGAGGTGAACGGGTTAAAGAAGCAAGGAGGGGCGGGGCCCAAGTTTGGAGAGGTTAGCGGGGTGATTCATTTTTATAACCTGGCGGCCCCTGCAGGCGGCAGGAGTGGCAAATTATTTCTGAAACAAAGTGGAGGGTTCTCATCAGAGCTATTACCCGCCCGTGGCCTGGGGGTGGCACGGAGCCCACGGAGGGTGACAGTGAGAGGGCCGCGTCGAGTGAGGGATAGCCGTCCGCGCTCGGTCCACCCTCTGGGATATCTCCACCCCCTAATAGGAACTGCTGCCCGCGTTTCTCGGTGTAGACTCTGCTCCCACAGTATCTGTCAAAGTAGTGTGTTGCTGTTTTCTAGCACAAACTCGCCAAGCAATTAGAGGCGGCGTGCAAAACATGACGACTGGCGGGTGCTAATTAAAAGAACAACTCCCTTTTTCCAACATCGCTGACTTTGGAGAGAGAGAGAGAGAGAGACCCATCAGATGTCCTGTCCTGCCACAGATGCAGCATATCAGTCAAAACGAAGGGACAAGTAAATCTTCTTGGGTAACTCTAATTCTAATTTTAGCAAGACATTTGGACCCACCCCTAGCTAGATCAGTCTGCCCAGTATATACATCCTCAACTATGGAAAACAGCATGCTTCGCTACACATCTTATAGTAATAAAGCCCCTACTGTTCGTCAATCAGCGACAGACGTTGCAGCATTGCTTGCAACGTCACCCCAGGATGCAGAGACAGGAGACGACGTGCAGCTCTGCACTGCAAAAACTGAAATCTAAGTACCAGATTTTCCGCACTGTAAGGCGCACTTAACAACCTCCAATTTTCTCAAAATATAATCGGGTGCGCCTTATATATGGACCAATATTGAGCCACAACAGGTCTCACAACCCCAGCCTCTACTGTAGTGTCTATTTTATGCGCCTTATAATGCGATGCGCCTTATATATGAACAAAGTTTTAAAATAGGCCATTCATTGAAGGTGCGCCTTATAATCCGGTGCGCCTTATAGTGCGGAAAATACGGTAAGATTAAATATCTCAAATAAGGCTGATATTTGCTTATTTTCTGTCTGATAAGATCATTCTTCTCACTAAGAAGATTTTATGTTAGAGTGTTTTACGTGTTCTGGTCCTAAATGATCTCAGTAAGATATTACAGCTTGTTGCTGAGATTTGATGACCTATATTGAGTAAAACATGCTTGAAACTAGAATATCAACTGTTGCAAAGCTGGGTCATCAACACTCACAAGTATAAAACTACTTTTTTAAAGTAATAATTTCTTATTTCAAGCATGAAAAAAAAAATCATGACTTTAACACAATTGTGTCTCATAATTAAAACAGATGACAAAATGAACTTTGCTGTTTTATTTTTAATGAAACAATAGAAAATGCGTACTCATATAGTAGTACAGTTGTTATTAGTGAGAATATACTTATTTTAAGGTATTTTTGAGGTCATTGAGGTTAGCTAATTTTACTTGTTTTGGAAAGTCTTGACAAGCCAAATTTACTTGTTCTATTGGCAGATAATTTTGCTTAGTTCTAGGGATGTCTCGATCCGATATTTGGATTGGATCGGCTGCCGATATTTGCCAAAAATTGTGTATCGGCAAGGCATGGGAAAATGCCGATCCAGATCCAGTTTTAAAAAAAACTCCGGTCTGTGTTTTCCAACGCACCTATTTAAATAATACATTCCACTTTTCTGCTGCTCTGTAATTTCCGTTCCGCATTTTCCAGCACACCTTCAACACATCTACAATTCTCACGCAGTTGCTTTTAGCTGCTGGCATTACACGACAGGCTCTTCTCACTCTTTCCTGTGTCTCCCTCTCACAGACAGCGAGCGCACCTTCTTACATACGTCACATACTGTCACGTCGTACGTCACATACTGTCACGTCATACGTCACATACGTATACGTCCTTTCCCAGCAGAGAGCGAGGTAGCGGCATGGCTAACGTTAGCTGTGATGCTAGCGCAGCCGCTAAGGTGCGCGCCTGCTCAAACGTCCTCTGCGCACGGCAAATCTATGCCACGCACAAAATCAAATAAAAAAATAAGTGCACAACAATTTTCGACACACGGACACGACAGAGACAACAGTTTTCGTCATCATTGTTCAAATATTGTGACGTCTGTCGAGACGCTTATCTCCATTCGGTGCCACACGTCCAGACTCCACACCATCAAAATGCCGAGGCAGGCAAAAATTTCCACATCAACACCGTATGAAAAAATTAGTGATTTTTTTAGTTGTGATTTCCTTCTCTGCATGAAAGTTTAAAAGTAGCATATATTAATGCAGTATGAAGAAGAATGTTTTAATGTAGACATGCAAGCCTTGAAAGAACATTTTGAAAATCAAGACTACATTTCCTGCAAATGGGTGCATTTCTACCCTATATTTTAACTTTAGATTTATTCTCATATCAAACTCTTTTGGCTTTTTTTTTTTACACTTACATCAGGCGCCCCCCTCCACACCCTGGATTATAAATAATGTAAATAATTCAATGTGATTATCTTGTGTGATGACTGTATTATGATGATAGTATATATCTGATAGTATATATCTGTATCATGAATCAATTTAAGTGGACCCCGACTTAAACAAGTTGAAAAACTTATTCGGGTGTTACCATTTAGTGGTCAATTGTACGGAATATGTACTTCACTGTGCAACCTACTAATAAAAGTCTCAATCAATCAATCAAAACACATAGAATCATCATACTGCTGTGATTATATGCATCAAGTGTTCATTCAAGGCTAAGGCAAAATATCGAGATATATATTGTGTATCGCAATATGGCCTTAAAGTATCGCAATATTAAAAAAAGGCCATATCGCCCAGCCCTAGTTCAATGATGCCATTTCTGTTTGTCATGTATAATTTTGTCTATTTTGTGTTTATCCTTGAATAAACAGGTCAGTTTCTTGTTACCAACCATTGTGTATTATTCAAACTCACCTAATTCAGCTGGCTAGTTGTTATCAAGAGTACTAAAACCCGTTTCAACATGATTCTGACAACTAAGTAGGCTAAATAACTTTAAACTTTAATACATGCTCGGATAGGCCAGTATCGGTATCGGTCAGTATCGGTATCGGATCGGAAATGCAAAAACAATATCGGTATCGGATCGGAAGTGCAAAAACCTGGATCGGGACATCCCTACTTAGTTCAAATAAAATACCTCTCATTTTTGTATTTTTCTTTCTTGTTTTTGAACACTGACTTTTTGCAGTGTGGTAGTGCACAGAAAACTAGCACCTGTCGAGGTAGCGTAGCCAGAAGACCATGATCCAGCCCTATTCAGGTATAAAGGGCAGACTTAAGAAGCAACCTGATAGACAACCAGGGACAGGTGAGGGAGGCAGCGCTCAGACCAGAGATAAAGTGGCAGGAAATGAAAACACACAAGAAGTAGAAACAAGAAAACAAGAGCGCTGGAACGGAAATAAGACAAACACAAAGCACAGGAATAACACAAGTCCAAAACTGTCATTAAGGTTAGGAACAAAAAGTGGATAAATCGCACGATATGGCTTCTTAGAGTCACACACCCTGTCAGACAGAGGCTTGGGCAAACACAGCACGTTGGCATTAAAGCTACAGACACACCAAACAAGGTGTTAGCAGTAAACTCTTCACAGTCTAAGGCTATGTCTACACTAAGCCTTATAACTCCTTAAACGAATAATTATTCAGCCTAAGCCCTGTTTCAGCCACACTAAATCAGCAATTAAGGTCCCCCTCCTCTGACAATTTTTTACACGGGTAAGTGCGATGTGTATTTCTTGAATCTCTGGCTCTTAGTATGGACTCATCGATCGTTTAACAAACTGAGTTCGGAGAGGAAGTGACGCCAGAATGACCGCGCTCCACACAGGAAGTGACGTCAGAAAGAACGCGCTACAGCCAGCTTCCTAACAGACGTGTGTGGAAATCACACATGAATACCTTAAAAGAAGGAAATGCGCGATTGCAGCTATTTCGGATACAACACATCCCGGACGGCAACATAGCAATGTTGAGCGACGGTTTTGGATAAGGCCTGGAAGAATGGCAGCCTGGTGGGATATGTTAGTCACCGAGTGTGTTGTGCCACAGGAACGGCAAGAGAACTTTCGAATGTCCAGGTCAGCTGTGATTCTACTTAGCGAAATACTTCGTCCCTTTGTCAAAGGGGAGACAACGAGAATGCGGGCTCCCGTGGACGAGGGAGTACTTCGGAAAACAGCGAATGCATTTGGACTGGCGAAGCAGGCTATCAGTTATTGACCAAGATGTATGTCGACTTCTAGTTTTGTACTCCATAACTACTGTGAAGCCATGAAGTGGTTGCGGCCGTCAAGTACCACCACCAATTTCAGCCTACAAGCACAGTGTCCTGACCAGATATCTCAATCCCTAGATTGATTGTTGTAAAATGTTCTTTATCACATTGTTTACTTTCACACGTCCATTAAAGATATGATTCATGTATGACGGCTCAGGTGTGATTCACTACAATAGTCTAACAGCTGCTGATGGTGAGGCAAGCAAGGTTTACTGTTAAAAGAAATGTGGCAATAGTCTACATTGAAACACAGGGTAAGGATACACTTCCAGGTCAGAGGTGACTATGACGCGCGCATTTTTTTACGTGCATGCGTACTAGGTCGCGTTGGGATAAGGTTAGGTGGTATTTACCCTAGATAACCTTAGCCGGTTAGTGTACAAACCCCGTTTCCATATGAGTTGGGAAATTGTGTTGGATGTAAATATAAACGGAATACAATGATTTGCAAATCCTTTTCAACCCATATTCAATTGAATGCACTACAAAGACAATATATTTGATGTTCAAACTCATAAACTTTATTTTTTATTTTTTGCAAATAATAATTAACTTAGAATTTCATGGCTGCAACACGTGCCAAAGTAGTTGGGAAAGGTCATGTTCACCACTGTGTTACATCACCTTTTCTTTTAACAACACTCAATAAACGATTGGGAACTGAGGAAACTAATTGTTGAAGCTTTGAAAGTGGAATTCTTTCCTATTCTTGTTTTATGTAGAGCTTCTGTCGTTCAACAGTCCGGGGTCTCCGCTGTCGTATTTTACGCTTCATAATGCGCCACACATTTTCGATGGCAGACAGTTCTGGACTGCAGGCGAGCCAGGAAAGTACCCGCACTCTTTTTTTACGAAGCCACGCTGTTGTAACACGTGCTGAATGTGGCTTGGCATTGTCTTGCTGAAATAAGCAGGGGCGTCCATGAAAAAGACGGCGCTTGGATGGCAGCATATGTTGTTCCAAAACCTGTATGTACCTTTCAGCATTAATGGTGTCTTCACAGATGTGTAAGTTACCCATGCCTTGGGCACTAATGCACCCCCATACCATCACAGATGCTGGCTTTTCAACTTTGCGTCGATAACAGTCTGGATGGTTCGCTTCCCCTTTGGTCCGGATGACACGATGTCGAATATTTCCAAAAATAATTTGAAATGTGGACTCGTCAGACCACAGAACACTTTTCCACTTTGCATGAGTCCATCTTAGATGATCTCGGGCCCAGAGAAGCCGGTGGCGTTTCTGGATGTTGTTGATAAATGGCTTTCGCTTTGCATAGTAGAGCTTTAACTTGCACTTACAGATGTAGCGAAAAACTGTATTTAGTGACAGTGGTTTTCTGAAGTGTTCCTGAGCCCATGTGGTGATATCCTTTAGAGATTGATGTCGGTTTTTGATACAGTGCCGTCTGAGGGATCGAAGGTCACGGTCATTCAATGTTGGTTTCCGGCCATGCCGCTTACGTGGAGTGATTACTCCAGATTCTCTGAACCTTTTGATGATATTATGGACCGTAGATGTTGAAATCCCTAAATTTCTTGCAATTGTACTTTGAGAAACGTCGTTCTTAAACTGTTTGACTATTTGCTCCCGCAGTTGTGGACAAAGGGGTGTACCTCGCCCCATCCTTTCTTGTGAAAGACTGAGCATTTTTTGGGAAGCTGTTTTTATACCCAATCATAGCCTGCACACCTGTGGGATGTTCCAAATAAGTGTTTGATGAGCATTCCTCAACTTTATCAGTATTTATTGCCACCTTTCCCAACTTCTTTGTCACGTGTTGCTGGCATCAAATTCTAAAGTTAATGATTATTTGCAAAAAAAAAAAAATGTTTATCAGTTTGAACATCAAATATGTTGTCTTTGTAGCATATTCAACTGAATATGGGTTGAAAATGATTTGCAAATCATTGTATTCCGTTTATATTTACGTCTAACACAATTTCCCAACTCATATGGAAACAGGGTTTGTAGAAGGGGCCTAAATTGAACATCAAAGCTAGATTTTGCCCAACACTTCCAATACACAATAGGGTTCCAAAGGGCACGTGATTTCGCAATGCATTGTGGGAGTTGGGTAGCCATTGTTGTTGTATCTCGATCGTCAACGGAGTCAGTTTTTGTACAGGCCAAACATTTCAGAGAGTCAATTCAGTAAGTGCTGACGGACAAACCAACTTTAGGTGTCTGCAAGACCTTGGAATTTTACATCAGAAAGAAACGACTCGTGCTTTCAGAGGTAAGTCAACAGGACTTGACACTTAAGTGCGCTTTAAATATTAAAAAAAAAAAAGATTCATCATGTTCGCAGGCCTCTGTGTAAGTGCAGGCAGGTTTTAAAGATGCTGTACATTATAATAACAGAGGTGTAATGCACCATAAGTCAGTGTGGCTGCTTTTCCAGGCTTCTGATTGGACCAAATGTGTGTTTTGAAACTACATTTGTGTGGATGGAGATCGTTTTAACCTTGGATATGCCTTTTTGAAACTGTCCGCGTTCCTGTGGTGTCTCCTGGAGAAATGTGTTTCAAACTAAATACATTTCAAGTCTGAAATACCATGTGCATTAATGTGGGAAATATTTTAAGTATTTTCAGTTTTTGATCATGAATAGGGGTATTACTTTTTTTCCCAAATATTGTACGTTGTTCGTAACTCGCAGCGAGCTTCGCAGCTAAGGCTAACATGCTTCGAAATACTACGTGCGCAACAGAATAAGAATAAACTTTGATTCAAACTTACCAGTGGGAAAATGCAGTGACCAAACCAAAATGTACCAGGTGATGGCGTTAAAAGTCATGTTTGATCATCTCACAGCTGCTATCCAGACTATTCATCGTCTCTTTATTAGCTCACTAAAGAGACTTTCTTTCTTGGCTTTGTTTCTGCCCTGGAAATGAGACAAATCTCAACCAATCCTTTTTCCCCTGAAGCGATCATGACCACAATTGTGGCGGTTAGTGATGTCGCACTTTCGCGCCATGTTTTGAACTTGTTTAAGAAAATAACACAACTTTAGGATAGAATCTTGCCTTCAGCAATGAAAATAAGCTGTTCAGAGTCCAGCAAGACCCACAATGCATTGCTTTCCACGTCACACTTTCGAGCCCTACTGGGGGCATAATATGGGATCTTTTAACAACTGGAATAGATTAAACCACAAACCAGTGAAGTTGGCACATTGTGTAAATTGTAAATAAAAACAGAATACAATGATTTGCAAATCCTTTTCAACGTATATTCAATTGAATAGACTGCAAAGACAAGATATTTAACGTTCGAACTGGAAAACTTTTGTTATTTTTTACAAATATTAGCTCATTTGGAATTTGATGCTTGCAACATGTTTCAAAAAAGCTGGCACAAGTGGCAAAAAAGACTGAGAAAGTTGAGGAATGCTCATCAAACACTTATTTGGAATATCGCACAGGTGAACAGGCTAATTTGGAACAGGTGGGTGCCATGATTGGGTATAAAAGCAGCTTCCATGAAATGCTCAGTCATTCACAAACAAGGAACGAGGGCGATGGTCACCACTTTGTGAACAAATGCGTGAGCATATTGTCGAAAAGTTTAAGAACAACATTTCTCAACCAGCTATTGCAAGGAATTTAGGGATTTCACCATGTATGATCCGTAATATCGTCATAAGGGTCAGAGAGTCTGGAGAAATCACTGCACGTAAGCGATGATATTACAGGCCATGGAGCCCTCAGGGGGTACTGCATCAAAAATTAACATCAGTGTGTAAAGGATATCACCACATGGGCTCAGGAACACTTCAGAAAACCACTGTCAGTAACTACAGTTTATCGCTACATCTGTAAGCGTAAGTTAAAACTATACTATGCAAAGCGAAAGCCATTTATCAACAACACCCAGAAACGCTGCTGGCTTAGCTGGGCCCCAGCTCATCTAAGATGGACTGATGCAAAGTGGAAAAGTGTTCTGTGGTCTAACGAGTCCACATTTCAAAATGTTTTTGGAAACTGTGGACGTTGTGTCCTCCGGACCAAAGAGGAAACGAACCATCCGGACTGTTGTAGGCGCAAAGTTGAAAAGCCAGCATCTGTAATGGTATGGGGGTGTATTAGTGCCCAAGACATGGGTAACTTACACATCTGTGAAAGCATCATTAATGGTGAAAGGTACATACAGGGTTTGGAGCAACATATGTTGCCTTCAAAGCAACGTTATCATGGACGACCCTGCTTATTTCAGCAAGACAATGCCAAACCACATGTTACAACAGCGTGGCTTCATAGTAAAAGAGTGCGGGTACTAGACTGGCCTGCCTGTAGTCCAGACCTGTGTCACATTGAAAATGTGTGGCGCATTATGAAGCCTAAAATACTACAATGGAGACCCCCGGACTGTTGAACAACTTAAGCTGTACATCAAGCAAGAATGGGAAAGAATTCCACCTGAAAAGCTTTTGGTCTCCTCAGTTACCAAATGTTTACTGAGTGTTGTTAAAAGGAAAGGCCATGTAACACAGTGGTAAAAATGCTCATGTGCCAACTTTTTCGCAATGTGTTGCTGCCATTAAATTCTAAGTTAATAATTATTTGCAAAAAAAAAAAGAAGTTTCTCAGTTTGAACATTAAATATCTTGTCTTTTCAGTTTATTCAATTTAATATAAGTTGGAAAGGATTTTCAAATCATTGTATTCTGTTTTTATTTACGATTTACACAACAACTTCACTGGTTTTATGTTTTGTATATACTCTAAGGCAGGGGTAGGGAACCTATGGCTCTAGAGCCAGATGTGGCTCTTTTGATGACTGCATCTGGCTCTAAGATAAATCTTAGATGACATTGCTTAACAGGATAAGTACTGAATAATTCCGCTGGTAATCACAGTGTTAAAAAAAACGTTCAAAATATAAAACATTCTCATCCATTTGAATCCATCCATCCGTTTTCTACCGCACCTGTTCAAGAAGTCGCATTAATGGTAAGAAGTATTTTATTTATTATTGGTTAGCTTCAGAATAACAATGTTATTAAAAAGAATGAGAGACTTATTATACTCTAAAAATGTTGGTCTTACTTAAAAATGCACGCCTTTAGTTGTATTCAGTGTTAAAAAAAATATTATATGGCTCTCACGGAAATACATTTTAAAATATTTGGCTTTCATGGCCCTCTCAGCCAAAAAGGTTCCCGACCCCTGCTCTAAGGTATAATAATGGCTCTGAGTCCCAATAGTTTTACCCACAAGTTGAGGCTAATAAATAAACATGCCTGCCATTAGTAACCAGCCTGATGTTCACCAGTAATTCCTGTCTTCCTATGACTGGTGTTCATGATCATGAGTTAAAGCCATATTGTGCATGAATGCTTTCATGTTCAAATCGTCAAAATACAGGGTAAAAAAGGTGGGCGGTGGGTAAAACTATTCTTGCAGGAGACATTCAATCAGACGGCGAGTTGATATTCAAGTAGTTACTGAGTCGTTTAGATGAGGTGTCACTAATGTTTAGCGTGGAGTTGGGAGCCACGTGTGCGGCGGGCCTGGGCGCAATCACAAAGCTGCTGCATGTCACCAGTGGGACACAATTAAAAATCCTCGCAATGACGCCGCGCAGGTGAGGATTTATGGTGTGGAAAAGGGAAAGAATCCCATTAAGTTGCTTATAATTCATCATTCATGATAAAGCAACACAATACAAGAGTAACGTGGATGCCACCAGTCGACATTATCACCCCGCTTCTCGCTAACCAGTGGCCACGTGCGACACTTTACAGGCGCTGCTCTTTGTCTGAAGATTACTTATGCCGCAAATGAGATTTATTGTTTGACAGGGAAAAATAATGGAGATGCTGCTCCGGGATAAGATCGTTTTTTTCCCCCCCCTCTCTTTTTCTTAGTCTTAAGACAATGAAGGAGCTTCCTTCCCGAGGCGACACGAGGAGGACTGACAGTGGTAGCGGGAGGAATCAACATCAATAATCTTTCATGGAGCACTTTGGAGCAGAAAGCGTTCAATAAATAACTGTAGGCCATCATTCAGTGCAGAAGTGACTGCAGAAGGAACTCCAGAAAGTGTTGGGTTCGCATTCGGGCAATCTTTTACCGCAAAATACAGAACGTTATGCGGAAGGATAATACGAATAAATAGGGAACATGTATCTCATTAGTTCATTAATAATAGACATCATTGAAGAGGATTTCTAGTAATAAATAAAAGTCTGTGAAAGTTACAAATGGATTACTCAACAAAAGAGGAGAAATATAATCCTACAGAAAAATGTAATTTAAAACATTTGTACGCACGTACAACACTTAAAACCTTCAGTATATCAGTATGTGGAAGTAAATTATGGAATGGATTAAGCAAAGAAATCAAACAATGTACTAATATGATCCACTTCAAGATACTCTTCAAAGTGTTTACAAAGTACAAAGAAGAAGAACCATGATAAATATTCTCAATTTATTTCATCCATTCATTCATTTTCTAGCTAATCTTATTTATCTCATCATATGAAATATAATTTACTTCACTAATTATTATTTATTTATTTTTAATGTTATTACTTATGGAGTATATTGGAACTAAATTGAGAACAGGAAGTGAACAAAAGTTTGAGCAACTGCTATGTAAAAGAAAAGGGGTAGGATTAAATAAGCTCTGCTTCTTCCTACTCCTTTTCGAACATGTTGAATAGAGAAACTGGACATTGTGATGTGTCATGTTGTATGTGTGCATGTTCCAAATAAACAAACTCAAACTCAACTCAACATGCTTTAAAGTAATTTTAAGATTTTTTTCTCCTTTGTGACGGACAAAAAAAGACACTTCTGCCTATGTTGAAGTCAGAAAATATCCAATTTGTAACCCGGGTCAACAAACCAATACGGTCAATCTATACATTGCACCCAATGATCTATTCTCAGCGACTATCCACACTAATATTTCAAGTTTGGGCAGCCACCATTTTTGTTGTTTATGATCGAGTAACATTTACTATTTCCAATGAGGACAGCAGAAAATAAAAATAAATAAATGATATATAAAACAATTATTATCGTGAAAGCCAACAATTTATTGTGGATTTATAATAAATCAGAAAAATTAGGATAAATGAGTTACAAAATAAATTAAATTTTTTCAGCGAACAATTTTTGGGGGAAATTTACGTTATTAATCATAAATACCATAACAAACAAAATAATACTTTTTTATTGCTTCTCTTTGCATGACCAGGTCGTGGTTTGCACATTTTTTTATTCTATTTGTCCCCACATATTTACACTAGTGTTGTCCCGATTCCAATATTTTGGTACCGGTACCAAAATATTTCGGTACTTTTCTAAATAAAAGGGACCTCAAAAATGTCATTATTGGCTTTATTTTAACAAAAAATCTTAGGGCACATTAAACATATGTTTTTTTATTGCAAGTTTGTCCTTAGTGAACATACAAGACAAAGACAAAAATTCCTAATTTAGCTGCTGACATATGCAGTAACATATTGTGTAATTTTCCATTCTATTATTTTGTCAAAATTATTAAGGACAAGTGGTAGAAAATTCATTATTAATCTACTTGTTCATTTACTGTTAATATTTGCTTACTTTCTCATGTTCTATCTACACTTCTGTTTTAATGTAATAATCACTTATTCTTCTGTTGTTTGGATTAGTTTTGGATGATACCACAAATTTAGGTATCAATCCGATACCAAGTCGTTACAGGATCATACATTGGTCATATTTAAAGTCCTCATGTGTCCAGGGACATATTTCCTGAGTTTATAAACATAATATACATTTTTTAAAAACGAAAGAAGATGTGATGACAAAAAATATCGACGTAATCATAGTATTATCGACTAGATATGCTCCTGTACTTTGGTATCATTGGACCGGTACTTTTCAGAGGCGGTATAGTACAGAATATGATTCATTAGTGTCACGGTACTATACTAATACCGGTATACCGTACAACCCTAGTTACAATATTGTAATTAATGCAGAAATGCAGGATTAATTATTTGTCGTATCAGGGTTTAAACAAACGTTACATTTTTTGGATACACAGCATTGTGCACTTTGGCTACCCCTGTGGTAAATTTTAAATGTGCTTTATAAATAAAGTTGATTTGATTTGATTTGATTTGTTGTTCTCTAAAAATATTTCTTAAAACAAGAAAACTGAACTAAACTTGTCACTTTTTCTTCACTTCCAAACGCCAGCAGGGGAGAAGCCGCAGACAGTCCTGACTGTGACAGACTGAGCGATGACCCGGGCCCTGGTGATGGATATGTGACAGGGCCGGCGAGGGCCCCCAGGTCCCGGCTCCTGGGGTTAGGGTTTAACCATAATGGTGTGCTTAATTACCTGCACAGCCACACAAGCAGGCCATTTGTCAGCCTGCAACGGCAGGTCTCACTTGACATCGCGAAACAAACAATCCTGCTAGCGGATCTCCTCAGCAGGAGGAGAGGAACGAGGGCTTACTTTGTTGAGGGTTTGGCGGAGGAGGTTTACGTCACCAGATCTCTTCCTGATTAACGCTTAAATGTGAAGAGGGGAACTTAATGGTTTTGGAGCTGGTCAACACATTTAGCAAGGAGGCGCTAAATGATGTCACACTGGAGATTAGCATGATTTATAGTCGGCTGGTAAATGAGGGAAAATATTATTCATGTAAATAATAATACGATGAGATAATAGGTGCCTAACATGCTGACACTTATAGAAGTTGGTTGCAAAGAATAATACAGTATTTTAGATATTGTTTCACCAGTGCCATTTATATCCTCAGGAAACAGTGGGCACGCTATAAATACCTGTGAAATAAATTGTTTTATTAAGCAAAGTGTCCTGGACTTGCTTCCTAAAACTAAACTTAAATTTAAGTACCTTAGAAATGTTATATATATATATATATATATATATATATATATATATATATATATATATATATATATATATATATATATATATATATATATATATATACATATATATATATATATATATATTTTTTTTTTTAATATTTGTGTAACTCCTTAACCCAGGGGTCGGCAACCCAAAACGTTAAAAGAGCTATATTAAAAGCTTTATATAAGTGTTATAATGAAGGCAACACATGATGTAAGTGTCTATAGTAGCTATATTAGTATACTATCAAAAAGGACTTTAAAAGTCTTATATAAGTGTTATAATGAAGGCAACACATGATGTAAGTGTCTATAGTAGCTATATTAGTATACTATCAAAAGGACTTTAAAAGTCTTATATAAGTGTTATAATGAACACAACACATGATGTAAGTGTCTATATTAGCCTATTTTCAAAATGACTGTAAAAGTCTTATATAAGTGTTATAATGAAGGCAACACATGATGTAAGTGTCTATAGTAGTTATATTAGTCTACTATCAAAATGACTTTAAAAGTCTTATATAAGTGTTATAATGAACACAACACATGATGTAAGTGTCTATATTAGCCTACTATCAAAATGACTTTAAAAGTCTTATATAAGTGTTATAATGAAGGCAACACATGATGTAAGTTTATATATTAGCTATATAAGCCTACTATCAAAATGGCTTTAAAAGTCTTATATAAGTGTTATAATGAAGGCAACACACGATGTAAGTGTCTATATTAGCTATAACAGCCTACTATCAAAATGCATTTAAATGTCTTATATAAGTGTTATAATGTAGGCAACACATGATTTAAGTGTCTATATTAGCTATAAGAGGCTACTATCAAAATGACTTTAAAAGTCTTATATAAGTGGTAAAATGAAGGCAACACATGACGTAAGTGTCTATATTAGCTATATTAGCCTACTATCAAAATGACTTTAAAAGTCTTATATAAGTGTTATAATGAAGGCAACACATAATGGAAGTGTCTATATTAGCCTACTATCAAAATGACTATGTGTCGCAGGCTGATGCAAATTTTCATTGACAGAAATGTTGAAAGGTAATATTTATCCGACACATTTTTGTAACATTGGAAAACCTTAGTAAAACGAAGGCTTTTCAGGGGGTGAGATAACTCCTGGAAATTACTGGCTTCTAATGGCCAAAGGTATGCATGTGTGTGTCCAAGTTAAAGGAAACGTCAGGCTGTCTTCTTCTAGTCACCAGAATCTAATGGGTTCATTACAATATTTGCAAGCTGGGTAACGTTTGCGGTGGTCTATACCAGCACACAAACTACTATCAGAAATGCAGCCAATATCACATACAGATAATGCGCCATGAGACATGCAGACATAAATTAAATACACAGAGGACATAAGTAAAGGAAATTAAATGAGCTCAAATATACCTACAAACGAGGCAAAATGATGCAAAATGTACATACATCTAGCCTAAATAGCATGTTAGCATCGAATAGCTTGCAGTCATGCACTGACCAAATATGCCTAATTAGATCTTCAACAAGTCAATAACATCTACAAGTTTGGTGGAAAAAATGAGACAAAGAAGTAGTGGCATAAAACGCGTCTTTCTGTGGCAGCGTCGGAGAAAGTTGTACATTTAAACAAACTACGGTGAGTTCAACAACCGCCAAAATTAGACGGACAAAACGGCACTCGCCAATAACTCTCATCAGTGAAGCATGTGTAACATAAAAAGTGGAATTTCTAACAATTAGGAAGGTTTGTGTCCTGTTTGTCCTCCTACAGAAACCATATTAAAACAAAAAATATACTTTTTCCATCATCTTTTTACATTTTCAAACATTTTGAAAAAGCTCCAGGGAGCCACTAAAGAGCGACGCGCGGCTCTAGAGCCACGGGTTGCTGACTAATTAAAAAAAAAAAATGTTGTAGTTGAAAAACTCAGTCCTGTTACCTTAACACATGAACCTCTATAAAATATGGGGAATATTTTACAAGTCACATAGTAGACAGGAAGTTGTATCATACAGATCCTTTCTCGGCCATAAGAAGGCCCCTTTATTTTTCTGTATATTTGATGATATTTTAACTCTGACTAAAATGATAAATTACCTAAATTATTATTTTTTTAATTATCGAATTACTGTAATGTGAATAGTGTCAACATGCTTTTAGATTAAATGACTACATGTATTTGCTAATTCCATGTTAAAAACTCACTCCTGTTACTTACTACTAAATTGGCTGACATGAGCCAAAACACATTTGGAGTAGTTTACGTATTATCTGAACCAGAGTTGAAAAAAAAAAGAGTTGAGTTTCAGTTTATGAAGAGAGTTACAAGGAGCAAATGGCCTAAAAACAATAATCCCACCTGGTGCTGTCGCTTCCAGGCCTGCTGTAGCCCTCCAGGGCCCCTTCCCAAATACTGTTGGCCATGGCGTTCCCGATGGCCGTCATCACCATGCTGAGCTCCACAGGCCAGTCGTCCAGGTCCAGCGAGCGCACGCGAGACAGATGAGTGCCCAGGTTCCTGTGGATGCCTGAACACTCGATGCACATCAGGGCGCCCAGGTTCAAACTTGCCCAGTCTGGATCTGTGCAATGGAGGAAAAAAAAAAAACGAGACCAGGACCATTTAAGTTCTTGAAAATCAGATAATACGCTGTTGACCCAGTAAGACATCTATACAACTGTTGGGCCTCCAAAGTGCTGAAAAAATCTGCCTATAAACTCGATTTGACGTCAGTTGAGAAGTCATCGTAACACACTGGAGCTTTAGCTTTTTCTTTGGCTTTTTAGTGACCCTCTTTTCCAAAAAAGGAGCAGCCACCATACAGTCTTTGAGAAAACCGGCCGAGTCATACCAAAGACTATAAAAATGGGACCCATTACCTCCCTGCCTGGCACTCAGCATCAAGGGTTGGAATTGGGGGTTAAATCACCAAAAATGATTCCCGGGCGCGGCCACCGCTGCTGCTCACTGCTCCCCTCACCTCC
This sequence comes from Nerophis lumbriciformis, assembly GCF_033978685.3. Taxonomy (NCBI): domain Eukaryota; kingdom Metazoa; phylum Chordata; class Actinopteri; order Syngnathiformes; family Syngnathidae; genus Nerophis; species Nerophis lumbriciformis. The sequence goes on from NC_084566.2 coordinate 19,977,359, forward strand.
CAGGGGGTGAACATGGGGATGGGTCAAATGCAGAGAGTAATTTCACCACACCTAGTGTGTGTGTGACAATCATTGGTACTTTAACTTTTTAACTTTTGCATCATTACTAGCTTTTAGAAGGATTTTGTTGGAGTGGAAATGACCGTTTTCCCTCAAGGCCTCCCTGTAGCTTAAGGACCTCATGTTTATGGTGTTTGTTTTTTATTTTTTTTATTTAATTTAATTATATTTTTGGGGCGGGGAGGGGAAAAAGTGTCTGTTTCTCAGTACCTGTATTATGATTTCCCTATCAAATGAATAAATAAATATTAAAAAAACCAAAAAAGCAAATATCATCCCCGGTCCTGATCACATCTCTTACCTGGAACAGATTATTTCCATTTCCTTTACATTACAAAGGACCATTTTTCCCAAAACGGAGGTCGACCACCATCCTGGAATACGTTATGTTCAATTGTGTATATTCATTATTGCTCGTGGAATACTACATCCTATTGAAGGGTGTTTAAATGCCCATGTAGTTGATTAGAGCACTGATTCTCAACCACTCGTTCAAACATAAGGTCAATTATAATGTGTGTACCGTGGACCCCTGCAGCCCTAGCAGCCATGCAAGTTTGCAGATTTTTTTTTTTCAATTCTCCAAAAAGATAATTTCTTTTTTCATTTCTGTGTCCAAATATAGACATTTTTTATGGGTGTCTTAATTACTTGTGTTTTTTTTTTTTTTGGTCTCGGAACGTAACCCCCACAAATAGTGAGTGTCTACTGCCTACTGCAGTTTGCATGATGTACATATTCAACCTGTTAATACACCTCTTTGATACCTGTGTGAAGTTGCCCCTCCCCCCCTCCCCCCGTCCAAATCTACCCAAACTTGTCTCAAATGTTTGTGCCATTACGTTTTTTCTAAAATACATTTTCTGACTAGTGACGTCATCCAGCCCCTCACCTTGTCCAAATTACCCCAAACTCGTCCCATTCATTTGTGCTGCAAACATTTTTGGTCTAACTATTATAGTTATTAAGTTATTAACGTTTCAATATTCTAAAATACATTTTCTGAAGTGATGTCATCCAGCCAACTAAAAAATAAAGACAACTTCAGATTGTGTTCTTTGTCTTACTTTGGCCAAAAATAGAACAAACATATTCTGAAAATATTACAATAAAAATATAGAATAAAATACCGCATACTTGCCAACCTTTGGACCTCCGATTTCGGGAGGTGGGGGTGGGGGTGGGGGGGCGTGTTCGGGGGTGGGGCGGGGGCGCGGTTGGGAGCGTGGTTAAGAGGGGAGGAGTATATTTACAGCTAGAATTCACCAAGTCAAGTATTTCATATATATATATATATATATATATATATACATATAAAGTATAGCAGTTGTGCACTGCACTCTCTAAAAGCCCTAGATGTTATTGTCACATATGCATGTACAGTAGATGGCAGTATTGTCCTGTTTAAGAGTGTCACAACATTGCTGTTTACGGCAGACGAACTGCTTTACGATAGACGAAAACGTGACTGATGTTGTTGTGTTGTTACCGCGCTGGGAGGACGTTAATGAAACTGCCTAACAATAAACCCACATAAGAAACCAAAAACTCGCCCTCGATCATTCTACAGTTATAACGTCATTGGGCAGGCACGCTGTTTATATTGTGGGAAAGTTGACGTGAGAACAGGCTGGCCGCTGTCGACACGTCACTCAGGTCCGCATGGAGCTGGAGGGGGCGTGGCCTCCAGCTCCGCCTGAATTTCGGGAGATTTTCTGGAGAAAATTTGTCCCAGGAGGTTTTCGGGAGAGCCGTTGAATTTCGGGAGTCTCCCGGAAAATCCGTGAGGGTTGGCAAGTATGAAATACCGGCAACGGTAAAGTTTAGATCCATGAAGGAAAGAAGAAAGTGAATGAATGTTTATAACTGAATACATTACATATGCATAAAAATGTGTTTTCTTTTGTATTATTATTTTTTTAATGAATTAAGTAACGTTTATGACAACCTTTTTCCAAAACACAATATAGAATGTGAGATATAACAGGATAATGCATACATTTATCATTTGTTTTCAAAACGAATACAAAAAAGTGGGACCCCAAAAATTTACTGTGGGACCCCATTTTTATGACTTGATGGGGTCCCCGGGAGCAAAGGGTGGCTATTTTGAAAAAACTAGAATATAAAACATGTTTTTAGCTATTTCACCTTTTCTTGTTAAGTACATAACTCCACATGTGTTCATTCATAGTGTTGATGTCTTCAGTGACAATCTACAATGTAAATAGTCATGAAAATAAAGAAAACCATTGAATGAGAAGGTGTGTCCAAACTTTTGGCCTGTACTGTATATACATGTTAAATGTATTGTTTGTGGGTTTAAAAAATAAAATAAAACCTGGTTAAAATATTTCAGTATAAGTGTTTTTTGAAAATGTTTAGCACATTTAAAAATACCGCGATAATAATGATAACTGTGATCATTTTGGTCACAATAACAGTGATAGGAATCACATCCCTAACTACAACGTATTGTTAAATGAATATTTATCTGATAGTGCCAATCAAAATGGAGCGTTATTGATTTTTGCGTGTGTCGAGTGAGACTAATATGTAACTTGAGGACGTGTACTCACTTGGTGCATCGCAGTCCACACAGAAGCTGTTTCCCCTCACGTTCCGTATGGATTGAATGGCCATGGCATCGCTTTGGCTACCTAATCGAGACTGCGGTGAAATGAGGGAGAGAATAAGTCGCAGCGAACTAATCAGTGAGAAGAGAAGGAAAACAGTTTTAAATAGATCCAAATCACAGACAGAGAGGGGGGAGGGGGAGGAGACCGTGTATGAAAATGAGGCGGAGAACGTTCTGACACAAGCCGGGTTCTATCTGTGGTGCCTGTCACTTCTAATAAGACATCCCCCTTTCACACTACACTGCAGTGCACCTGTCTGACAGCCTCCCAGGTGTGACAGCGTGTAAGGGGCTGGGGGTTTTGAAAGACAGTGCAAAAAATGAACACACACTTTTTTTTTTTACCTTGTTCTTGATGCTCTCACAAGACTGCAGACTAGCAAAGATTTGACTCTCGATGGCCTGCACCCAAAGCTCACGCTCCTCGTACGTGGACGCTTCAAAGTTCCACGTCTGTCCGGTCAACGAGACGATGATGAACTCGAAGGAATCCTCTTGTTCTGAAAAATAGAAAAGGACAATATATGTGTATTTAGACAGCTATAAGGTTTCATTCACAGTACAGTTTTGCCATCTTTTCTGGAGTTTCAGCTCACCCCAGATATTGTTTATCCCTTCACTGAGATACTAAAAATTATAACTTATTTTAGAGGGTTTTTTTTCTCAAGCTGCTTGCACCTCTTTGAAGTCTTCTGGTGCCTTACACTTTAAATATTTTTTTTAAACTAGCAAACATAAAAAATAAATCATGATGGTACAAAACCAAAAACCAGTAAATAGTAAATTGTGTAAATCGTAAATAAAAACAGAATACAATGATTTGCAAATACTTTTCAACCTATATTCAATTGAATAGACTGCAAAGACAAGAAAACTTTGTTATTTTTTTCAAATATTAGCTCATTTGGAATTTGATGCCTGCAACATGTTTCAAAAAAGCTAGCACGAGTGGCAAAAAAGACTGAGAAAGTTGAGGAATGCTCATCAAACACTTATTTGGAACATCCCACAGGTGAACAGACTAATTGGGAACAGGTGGGTGCCATGATTGGGTATAAAAGCAGCTTCTATGAAATGCTCAGTCATTCACAAACAAGGACGGGGCGAGGGTCACCACTTTGTGAACAAATGCGTGAGCAAATTGTCCAACAGTTTAAGAACAATATTTCTCAACCAGCTATTGCAAGGAATTCACTGATTTCACCATCTACGGTCTGTAATATCATCAAAAGTTTCAGAGAATCTGGAGAAATCACTGCACGTACGCGATGATATTACGAACCTTCGATCCCTCAGCCATTAAAAAAGCGACATCAGTGTGTAAAGGATATCACCACATGGGCTCAGGAACACTTCAGAAAACCACTGTCCGTAACTACAGTTGGTCGCTACATCTGTAAGTGCAAGTTAAAACTCTACTATGCAAAGCGAAAGCCATTTATCAACAACACCCAGAAACGCCGGTGGCTTCGCTGGGCCCGAGCTCATCTAAGATAGACTGATGCAAAGTAGAAAAGTGTTCTGTGTTCTGACGAGTCCACATTTCAAATTGTTTTTGGAAACTGTGGACGTCGTGTCCTCCGGAACAAAGAGGAAAAGAACCATCTGGATTGTTATAGTCGCAAATTTCAAAAGCCGGCATATGTCATGGGGTGTATTAGTGCCCAAGGCCTGGGTAACTTACACATCTGTGCAGGCACCACTAATGCTGAAAGGTACATACAGGTTTTGGCGTAACATACTGTTGCCATCCAAGCAACGTTATCATGGACGCCCCTGCTTATTTCAGCAAGACAAGTAAGTACTCTGTGATTGTGCGTTGCCGAACATGCTTCTCTGCTCGTAAAACCAACAATGTTTCGACGTGACAACAACGCGCCGTCATGCCCGTTAAAAAAAGAGGGGGGGACCGGTACTTTTTAGAGGCGGTATAGTACCAAATATGATTCATTAGTATCGCGGTACTTTACTAGTACCGGTATACCGTACAACCCTAGTACCAACACATAAAACAAGTTTAATGATTATTTCAGTAACAAAAGGTTTTTCTACCTACAAAGAAACAAAAATAAAGTGTCTGTCTGCAGAGCTTTTTTTAGTACATTTTATATCAGAGATGTGGAATCTTTGCACACACAAACAAACAGTCTGCTTAAACATATTTCAATATAAAAATGCCTTTTCTGATTAAATTAGTGGGTGTGTTGATTCTCCCAGTCGGGACCAATACAGTCACATAGACGTTTTGTGAGTGCCTGCAAGTCCGCATTCAGGGCTGCTCCTTTTAAATGTTGTGTTTCAACTTCTGTGCTAGTGTTAGACATATTTCTTTACTTTGTTCTTTTGGGTTGCACTTCCAGCTGTGTAAGGAGGAAGAGGCACAACGCGATTGAACATTAATTACGTTGTGACCAGACTGACTTTCGCGACCATACTTGCCAACCCTCCCAAATTTTCCGTGAGACTCCCGAATTTCAGTGCCTCTCCCGAAAATCTCCCGGGACAACCATTCTCCTGAATTTCTCCCGATTTCCAGCCAGACTCAAGGCACGCCCCCTCCAGGTCCGTGCGGACCTGAGTGAGGACAGCCTGTCGTCACGTCCGCTTGGCCAACCAAAAAGTAACCACAGAACACTATAGTGTTCTGTGGTTACTTTTTGGTTGGCCAACTGTTTACGTTGTATTGCGCACCCTGACGGCAAGTGTGGGAGTCGGTTCTGAAGTATGAAGTAAAGAGACGTAACTTCGTCAACTCGCCTGGTTATTGACTCCAACCCAGAATATTACACTGCACATACCTACGCTCCTTCAATGGCTGTGCTACTGGCTGCAAAGCATTGCACTTTCAAATACAACAATGAGTAGAGAGGAGTGTTATGTGTGTATATGTGTAAATAAATGAACACTGAAATTCAAGTATTTATTTTATTTATATGTATAAATATATAATAAAATACATATATATATATATATATATATATATAATAAAATACATACATATATATATAAATAGCTAGAATTCACTGAAAGTCAAGTATTTATTTTATATATATATATATATATATATATATATATATATATATATATATATATATATACATATAAGAAATATTTGAATTTCAGTTAATTTTACCTATAAATATACTCCTACCCCCGCCCACCTCATTGCACTTGTGTATAGTGACAATAAAAGGCATTCTATTCTATTCCTTTACATCTAAACGAGATGCATATAAATGTCACCTGTCTCCTCCAAACAAGAGGTTGGCGGCACCACATATGCTGGAACACATGCTGATGTGGCTGGCGTCTGCTGCTCATTAGCGGCGTACAGTACGTTGTGTAGCGCACGCTTCAGCTCGTCGCCAAAAGATTTGTAATTACCTAATTATGTTGATGCAAAGGAGTGCTCTCATTTGCATAAAGCATGAAGAGGCAAATAAGATTCCAAAAGACGCTGGTAAAAGTTTAGTCATCGCTCAAACACGTGCAGACATGTTTTCCAATCCACTCACATGAAATTAACTCTGTATGACTTGTTAACCGATAGCTATCGCTACAGTTTACAATCAATGCTTCCTCCTCGGCGCTGGTAAATGACAAATCTGTGACGGATGCTACTAATGTAGTAACACCCCCACAACCCCCCACCTCCGTGCACGTTTGTCTCTCCGGGAGGAAAGCAATAATCCAATTAGCTCGACACCGACTTCAATTATCTGATTCAGTTTGTGCAATCGACTACAGGTCACTGAGGATCAATAAAAAAACAGCAAAAAAAAAAAAAAGCTGGGGAAGCCTCTTTATTTAGACTGACGAGAGAGGAGGTCTTTATGTGGGTGGGATGCTGCAAAAAAAAAACATGGCGATAAAGTGTCATCCAGAGAGTAGTTCTCAACTGGTGTGACGGCAGAAGCCACCATCACCACTTAATGACAGTCGGCAACCCAAATTGGCCATCAGCCATAGAGAGGGCCAGTGTGCTGTTTAGCGTCTCCCGTATTGACTTGTTTGTTTCGCCATAGGGGTGTCCCCATACAACTTTGTCACTTCCGATACGAAACCGATATTGGTGCCGTGAGTATTGTCCGATACCGAAATCATACATATTTTGTAGGGTGGAATTTTACAAAAGGCTTGATTAAGTGCAATTATCGTATTTTTCGGACCATAGGGTGCACCGGATAATATATATATATATATATATATAAAATAAAATATATATATATAGCTAGAGTTCACTGAAAGTCAAGTATTTCTTATATATATTGTCATAACTTGGACTATGGCTTGGTTTGTTCTCCCGTGGTGCAAATGAACTGGACTGGTCAAGGCTTGAAGGTGGGTACATGATTTATTTAAACTATCAAAAAAGGAATAAACGAAAAGCGCGCACAGGGGCGGAGGTACAAAACTAGACTTTAAACACAAAACTTGCACATTGGCAGAAACTATGAACAATTAAACAAAACACTAATTGTGGCTTAACAAACAAAAACTTACTTGGCATGGAACCGGCATGAAAAAAAGAGTAGCAAGGGTCATCAGGGTGTGGAGAGTGTGCAGGAGCATAAATGCGGGGATGTCGTCAGGACGAACAACAGAAAATTAATGAACTTAAATACTATGGACATGATTAGTGAAAGCAGGTGCGTGACTCAAAACGTGAAACAGGTGCGTGACGTGACAGGTGAAAACTAATGGTTGCTATGGTGACAAGAGTGCACAATGAGTCCAAACGTGGAACAGGTGCGTGACGTGACAGGTGAAACTAATGGTTGCTATGGTGACAAAACAAAACAAAAGTGCACAAAAAGTCCAAAATTTAAACCGAACATTACTAAAACAAAACATGATCACACAGACATGACAGAATCCCCCCTTACGGACAGATCCCAGATGTCCAAAAACAGAAAATATCAACAAGAGTCATGGGAGGGCGGGAGGGGGACATGGCGGTGGGTCGCCAGGCCACGTGTCCCCGTATCCACCGGGGCAGAGTTAGGTGGCGGCGGCGAGTGGAACGCCGCTGCAGCAGGCGAGGCGGGCGCCCAGGGAATGGCCACATTCGTGGCCGACTGGGAGGTGGGCGCACTTGGCGTGGCGGGCGACCAGGTAGCGGCCATATCCGTGGCCGATGAGGAGGCAGGCGCGTCGTCATCGTGGCAGGCGTGGCTTGGCGTGGTGAGTCAGGCAGCGAAGCTCGGCGTGGCGCGTCAGGCGGCGAAGCTCGGCGTGGCGCGTCAGGCGGCGAAGCTCGGCGTGGCGCGTCAGGCGGCGAAGCTCGGCGTGGCGCGTCAGGCGGCGAAGCTCGGCGTGGGTCTTGGTATAGTTCTTGGTCTTGGCGTGGGTCTTGGTCTTGGCATGGCAGGTCTTGGTCTTGGCATGGCGGGTCTTGGTCTTGGCATGGCGGGTCTTAGTCTTGGCATGGCGGGTCTTGGTCTTGGCATGGCGGGTCTTGGTCTTGGCATGGCGGGTCTTGGTCTTGGCATGGCGGGTCTTGGTCTAGGTCTTGGCATGGCGGGTCTTGGTCTTGGCATGGCGGGTCTTGGTCTTGGCATGGCGGGTCTTGGTCTAGGTCTTGGCATGGCGGGTCTTGGTCTTGGTCTTGGCATGGCGGGTCTTGGTCTTGGCATGGCGGGTCTTGGTCTTGGTCTTGGCATGGCGGGTCTTGGCGTTGTGAAGCTGCGACTGGCGGCACTTGGCGTTGTGAAGCTGCGACTGGCGGCACTTGGCGTCGTGGAGCTGCGACTGGCGGCACTTGGCGTCGTGGAGCTGCGACTGGCGGCACTTGGCGTGGTGGAGCTGAGTCACCCCACCTGTACAGTTCCCAGCCCTAGCCCCCCCCTCAAGGAGCGGATACCAGACGCGCTCCCCGCGGTCTGGAACCGTTTTTAGGGGTGGGTGGAGGGAGGTCAGGAGGGGGGCAGAATCCTCCCCACTAAATTGTCCAAAAAATATTTCTTTTTCCCCCACCTGGTGTTGTGTGGGCGGAAAAAAAGAAACATTTTGTGACGGGGGCGGGGCTTGAGTCTTGGGGGGCAAGGACTGTCCCAGTGAGCGGGTCTGTGAAAAAATGTTCTGAAAGTGTCTGATTCTGGCAAAAAAAGTCCTTTGGTGGTGGCTGATAGACAAAGTTAACAGAATTTTAAAAAAATCTTGGTCTCTGACGTCATCACCAGTGGGTGGGGTGACGTCATGACAAGGCGGCGGCGTGATGTCATCTGCGGGAAAACTTTTTTGCTGACGACATCTGTCATAACTTGGACTATGGCTTGGTTTGTTCTCCCGTGGTGCAAATGAACTGGACTGGTCAAGGCTTGAAGGTGGGTACATGATTTATTTAAACTATCAAAAAAGGAATAAATGAAAAGCGCGCACAGGGGCGGAGGTACAAAACTAGACTTTAAACACAAAACTTGCACATTGGCAGAAACTATGAACAATTAAACAAAACACTAACTGTGGCTTAACAAACAAAAACTTACTTGGCATGGAACCAGCATGAAAAAAAGAGTAGCAAGGGTCATCAGGGTGTGGAGAGTGTGCAGGAGCATAAATGCGGGGATGTCGTCAGGACGAACAACAGAAAATGAATGAACTTAAATACTATGGACATGATTAGTGAAAGCAGGTGCGTGACTCAAAACGTGAAACAGGTGCGTGACGTGACAGGTGAAAACTAATGGTTGCTATGGTGACAAGAGTGCACAATGAGTCCAAACGTGGAACAGGTGCGTGACGTGACAGGGGAAACTAATGGTTGCTATGGTGACAAAACAAAACAAAAGTGCACAAAAAGTCCAAAATTTAAACCGAACATTACTAAAACAAAACATGATCACACAGACATATATATATATATATATATATATATATATATATATATATATATATATATATATATATATATATATATATATATATATATATATATGCCGCCCCCCCCCGAAATCGGAGGTCTCAAGTTTGGCAAGTATGGCCTACAGCCTACCATGTTTACCTTTTGTAAATGACTTCACCAAAATACAAGAAATGACTAACCATAGATGTTGACGTTGCACAGGTAAACACGCTGCAAGACTGCAAGTATCGGAGCTTATATCAGAGATTTTAGATATAAGCCTGTATAATCTGTATAAACGTGTTTTTGTTGACATACGACTAATATCAATAACTTCATTCATTAACTCGTTCATTTTGACAGCCCTACTTATAAAACATTGCCTTGGAACATATTACAGTGTCCCTTCGCCACTTTGCGGTTCACTTACTATTATCTCAGTGCGTCACAGATGAGTATATTAGAATTAGAATACCCATTAAATTTTAATATTAGAGAGCATTATGTGTTTTAAGAGAATAGTAAGTATTTTGTAAATGTGTGGGAAAGCTCTGTGGAGGGCTTGTAAAGACTTTGATGCATATAATAGTCATTTAAATATTGAACCATTTTTGCAGAAATTCCCATACCACAGGGGGGTCTGGAATGTAACCCCATGTGATATTTGAGGGAACATTTAATTATATTTACCTTATTTCCATTGCTCAAATACAAGGAGAGATGTTCTCTGATGTATTTGCGTGAAAATAACTCCATATGACTTCTTAACTGATCAACGAATCAATACTTCAATAGAAAATCTGCCTTTAAATCCTAACAAACAAATGTGTGTACCAGTTCTTCTACAGTAGTTTGCCCTGACTCTACTTTTACTTGTGTTTTTCCATCTTTTAAAGAAAAAAAAAACATGAACAAAGCTAATTACTCTGTTGGCTGCCCAGGCAATAAATTGGAGGCATTAAAAGACTTTCATTATGGAGATTAAAAAAGCAAAGGATGGCTGACTTCCTAAACTGATGAGTAGAGAAGGGAAAACAAAGGTAATTCCCTCATGCACGTGAATGCACTACTGTAACTGTAGCCACTGAAGAACCTTACATGTTCTCACCTAACGCTGCCATGCTATTATTTCTTAATGGTGCAGCAACTGCACTCCGAAGCAATTCTAAAGCATGTAAGTGTTCTTTTCTCTTCTCCAAGTCACAGTAAATCTGGACATGAACAATGCGCCCAAAGGTATCACCAGGGCCTGCAATGAGAAGCCTGTAAAGAGGCCATTAGAGCTTCTGTTATTACCCGGCAGTTGCGGGTGGCACGCGGCTAGCGGAAGAACAATCACCTCGTCACATGATGCTGAACATTAACTTGTTGACCACGTCTATCCCCCAGCTCTCCATCAACAAGTTCTTCAGTAGAAATAAATCAACGCGCCTTGCAAGCCAGCGGAAGAGCGGCCGGTGAGGAATGTGTTAAATATGATTGTCCCTAAATTAAAATGGCATAATGAAAAGGGAATTATGAGCGAGTGTAATGGCTGCACCGCTACGATGAGAAGGAAGATAAACATGATCCACCATTTACATGGATCATAAATCTGATAGGCGACGTCTCATTTACAGAAGTTGTTATACATTTAAAGGGGGAGGGGTGGGGGGATGGGGGCACACACACACACACACACACATAATTGTCGCTGGCATATGCACATGAAAAATAAACTATAAACAGCACCCTATTGTGGAACTCTTCTACTCCAACCGCTGCACAAAAAAGAGGGAAATTCGACAACAAATGCAACCCTACTAAGTTGCCGGTGCTTACTAATAAACCACATAGCGGTTATTAATACCCATAAGTCTGACAGACTTGAAATTTCTCACACTCGCTCTACACCATCCTTTGTAAGTTTAAAGGCCTACTGAAATGCGATTTTCTTATTTAAACGGGGATAGCAGGTCCATTCTATGTGTCATACTTGATCATTTCGCGATATTGCCATATTTTTGCTGAAAGGATTTAGTAGAGAACATCGACGATAAAGTTTGCAACTTTTGGTCGCTGATAAAAAAAGCCTTGCCTCTACTGGAAGTAGCAGACGAGTAGCGTGACGTCACAGGTTGTGGAGCTCCTCACATTTGCACATTGTTTACAATCATGGCCACCAGCAGCGAGAGCGATTCGGACCGAGAAAGCGACGATTTCCCCATTAATTTGAGCGAGGATGAAAGATTTGTGGATGAGGAAAGTGAGAGTGAAGGACTAGAGGGCAGTGGGAGCGATTCAGATAGGGAAGATGCTGTGAGAGGCGGGTGGGACCTGATATTCAGCTGGGAATGACTAAAACAGTAAATAAACACAAGACATATATATACTCTATTAGCCACAACACAACCAGGCTTATATTTAACATGCCACATAACAAACACCTCCCCCCTGCCGTCCATATAACGCGCCAATACAACTCAAACACCTGCACAACACACTCAATCCCACATCCCAAAGTACCGTTCACCTCCCCAAAGTTCATACAGCACATATATTTCCCCAAAGTCCCCAAAGTCCCCAAAGTTACGTACGTGACATGCACATAGCGGCACGCACGTACGGGCAAGCGATCAAATGTTTGGAAGCCGCAGCTGCATGCGTACTCACGGTACCGCGTCTGCGTATCCAACTCAAAGTCCTCCTGGTAAGAGTCTCTGTTGTCCCAGTTCTCCACAGGCCAATGGTAAAGCTTGACTGTCATCTTCCAGGAATGTAAACAATGAAACACCGGCTGTGTTTGTGTTGCTGCAGTCGGCCGCAATACACCGCTTCCCACCTACAGCTTTCTTCTTTGCTGTCTCCATTGTTCATTAAACAAATTGCAAAAGATTCACCAACACAGATGTCCAGAATACTGCGGAATTTTGCGATGAAAACAGACGATTTAATAGCTGGCCACCATGCTGGCCCAAAATGTCCTCTACAATCCGTGACGTCACGCGCTGACGTCATCATACCGAGATGTTTTCAGCAGGATATTTCGCGCGAAATTTAAAATTGCACTTTTGTAAGCTAACCCGGCCGTATTGGAATGTGTTGCAATGTTAAGATTCATTCATCATTGATATATAAACTATCAGACTGCGTGGTCGGTAGTAGTGGGTTTCAGTAGGCCTTTAAAGGGGCCCAACTTTTCTAACCTATTGTTGCCTGCTTAGGTGTATTTGGGATCTGCATAAGACCTGAAAATTTTAAATCAAAACGTAGAGGCATTGCGGAGATATTTATACAACAATCTTGCCTTCCTCCCGACTACCTTCAAATGGTTCGTTTGGAATTTGTCAGTCCTGTGAGTTTTTTCTGACCTGTGACGTCTGCGGATATCTCTATATATGGTAAAGGCTTACCCAAAGTTCTTTGTGTGAATTCGCCATTTTATTTGTCATCTGAGCATTTGTAGTCCAAACGAGGTACGAGCGAAGAAGGAAAATGCTGTTATTGGTTGTATTACCCAACTCAGGATACCAATCAAACCTCCAGTCTCATCTGAAGAAGTAAGAAATGCCTGGCTAACTTTTGTGTTTCTTTAACAAGTTGCTCCACATGTGTGCAGAGAGAAGTATTGTTACAACCACAGGACCTTCACAAAATGATGGATTTTCCGAAAAACTACTTGGGTCGCTGCCAACTATTTATGGCAATGAAGGTGACAATGAAACAGTAAGTACTAACAGTAGCTTGGAAAAGTGTTAAAAGATACTTTACCAATGTTAGCTCGGTTTGTTGTGTAGCTAGCTTAGCCTTATAATGCAAGGCTCATTTGGAATTTGATGCCTGCAACATGTTTCAAATAAGCTGGCACAAATGGCAAAAAAGACTGAGAAAGTTGAGGAATGCTCATCAAACACTTACTTGGAACATCCCACAGGTGCACCAGCTAATTGAGAACAGGTGGGTGCCATGATTGGGTATAAAAGCAGCTTCCATGAAATGCTCAGTCATTCACAAACAAGGATAGGGCGAGGGTCACCACTTTGTGAACAAATGCGTGTGCAAATTGTCCAACAGTTTAAAAACAACATTTCTCAACCAGCTATTGCGAGGAATTTAGGGATTTCACCATCTACGGTCCGTAATATCATCAAAAGATTCAGAGAATCTGGAGAAATCACAGCAAGGCTGAAAACCAACAATGAATGCTCGTGATCTTCGATCTCTCAGGCGGTACTGCATCAAAAACCGACATCACTGTGTAAAGGATATCACCACATTGGCTCAGGAACACTTCAGAAAACCATTGTCAGTAACTACAATCGGTAGCTACATCTGTAAGTGCAAGTTAAAACTCTACTATGCAAAGCCAAAACCATTTATTTTGGGAAATAATTCCACCTGAAAAGCTTTAAAAAAAATGGTCTCCTCAGTTCCCAAATATTTACTTTACTGAGTGTTGTTAAAAGGAAAGGCCATGTAGCACAGTGGTAAAAATGCCCCTGTGCCAACTTTTTTGCAATGTGTTGCTGCCATTAAATTCTAAGTTAATGATTATTTGCAAAAAAAAACTACGTTTCTCAGTTCGAACATTAAATATCTTGTATTTGCGGTCTATTCAATTGAATATAAGTTGAAAAGGATTTGCAACGTGCCAACTTCACAGGTTTGGGGTTTTGTATTTGTACTGAGCAAGGTGGAGTCTTATCTTTATTACGCACACAAATGTAACTTCGGGTGAGTGAGCCTGCCGTGGGTTTTGACTTCTGGATTATTTTGAGTCTTTGTGTTGTGTTGCTATCATTAATTGTGGCGGTCATGATTTTTATGTAGTGCTGAGCGATATAACAATATATATCATACTACAACATTAAAATGTCTATCGTGTGATATAATCCTCTGTTTATATCATAATTTTAACATCTGGGCTGTGGCTAATGTAACTGCAGCTGTTACTGCTTTGCGTCACATTGAAAGAACTTGAATGTCAGCAAAGTAGCAGTCTGCTACTAGCATAGATGGCGGGCACAAAGGAAGCTAATCCAACTAAACCAGAAGAAGTATTGGTCCCAAAATAAGGGAAGAGCAACTCTTTTGTCCAGCTTTGGTTTGTACTAAAAAAATCCCATCGTCCGAACAAAGGTCATTTGCAAAATAGCGAGTCATTGCTATCGATGTGAATGCGCCTAATCTTTATTATCACTTCAAGACACAACATGAAGAACAGTACAGAGACAGGAGATGCGTTTCCGCTCCAGTTTTCGCAAAATTAAAGCGATATTTAAAAAATGTCAATAAAATACTGTATTTTCCGGACCATAGGGTGCACCGGATTATAAGGCGCACTGCTGATGAATGGTCTGTTGTCAATCTTTTTTCACATATAAGGCGCACCGGTTTATAGGGCGCATTAAAGCAGTCATATTATTATTATTTTTTTCTAAATTGAAAACACTTCCTTGTGGTCTACATAACATGTAATGGTGGTCAAAATGTTGCATAGATTATTATTATTATTATTATTAGCCTTTATTTAACCAGGTAAAATCCCATTGAGATCAAAGATCTCTTTTCCAAGGGAGACCTGGCCAAGAGGGCAGCAGCAAGGTTACATTAAAAACAGTAAACAAATACATAAAACATCACATTTACAACATTAAAACTTGCTCACATGACACATGTGCATACAGACAAGGTAGACTGCAGTCCTTTCACAGAAGCTTTAAACTCATTCAACGTAACTAGGGTTTGAAGTTTAATATTCGATTGTAGGTTATTCCAAGCCTTTGGTGCTGAAAACCTAAATGCTTTCTTGCCCAGTTCAGTTCTTACTTTGGGGACGACAAATTGCAGAACATTCATTGAACGAAGATTGTGACTTCCTTGTTTCTTTGTTAAAAGACAAGACAGATAAGATGGAGTGATACCCAGAATAGTTTTGTAGATGAAAACATACCAATGATTGAGGCGTCGAGCACATAAAGATGTCCAGTTAACCATTGAGTATAACACACAATGGTGAGTAAGGGGAGCGCAGCTGGTGATGAATCTCAGTGCCCCGTGGTACACACTATCCAGCTTGTGGAGACAACCAGCAGTAGCATCCATGTACAACACATCTCCATAGTCAATAACAGGTAAAAAGGTTGTTTCCACCAATTTCTGTTTCACAGTAAAAGAAAAGCAAGACTTGTTTCTATAATAAAATCCCAGTAAAAGTTTCAGTTTTTTTTACAACATACTGAATGTGCTCCTTAAAACTCAAGTGGTCATCAATTAAAAATCCTAAATATTTAAAAGCAGATACTAGCATAATTTGTTGCCCATTTCTTGTTAAAATGTTCTCACACAGTGCTGATCTTACAGTTTTTGATGTGGTAAAGAGCATACACTTTGATTTCCCTGCATTTAAAACCAGTTGAAGATAGCAAAGTTGGTCTTGTACTCCGTCAAATGCATGTTGTAGATATTTAAAAGCCTCAGCAAGAGTGGGTGCTGTGCAGTATATGACAGTATCATCAGCATAGAAGTGGAAAGTTGAGTGCGGAATATTCTGTCCAAGATTATTTATGTAAATAGTGAATAATAAGGGGCCCAACACAGAACCTTGAGGGACATCCTGTTTCACTTGCAGTACGTCCGAGGAGTAACCTCGGATGTTATGTTTTACAGATCATCATCAAGCCGCTTTCTGACAGTCCCTTCAGGATGCGCCGTTTTGTGGGCGGTCTTATTTACGTGGCTCACCTACGGCAGCGTCTTCTCCCCGTCATCTTTGTTGTAGCTGTGTAGCGTGCAAGGACGGGTGTGGAAGAAGTGTCAAAAGATGGAGCTAACTGTTTTAATGACATTCAGACTTTACTTAAATCAATAACGAAGCAAATTCTCCTCATCCGTAGCTTACTAGTGCAATAACAACACTGGAATCGTGTCCCGTGAAAAACACGTCGGATCGGAACTAATAACTAAAGTTCCTTGGGTGAATTATGTAAACTCACTACACCGGTATGTTTTAGCGCTTTCATGGCGAGTTTACTGAAAATAGGCACTTCTGCTTATGATTGAAATGCTTCTACTCATTTGTGTTACTATGTTATTAATGTGAGTGGCCCAAGATAGTCGTTCATCTATTGTAACTCCCAGCAGTCTGGCTTCTTTAACTTGTTCAACATGAACTCCATTCAAACAAACATTTAATATGCGTTCCTTTCTCTGAGCATGTTTTGAGCAAATAACAAGACATATTGTTTTGGAAATATTAAGTTTCATCTTATTTTCTGTAACCCATTTAGAAATCTGCATGACCTCGTCTTGTAGTATACTGCTCAGGTCCGTGCAATTATCTGCATAAGTATATATTGTTGTGTCATCTGCGTAAATTGCACAGCAACCATTCTTTAAAATACATGACATATAATTTAAAAATATTGAGTATAATAAAGGTCCCAGGCAACTTCCCTGGGGAATACCACAATATAATGTTTTAATATTTGAAAGGGTTCCATTGAACATGACACATTGCTGTCTGTTGTAGTGGTGTAGCGTGCAAGGACGGTGGTAGAAGAAGTGTCAAAAGATGGAGCTAACTGTTTTAATGACATTCAGACTTTACTTAAATCAACAACGGAGCAGCATCTCTTCATCCGCCGGAAATGTGTCCCGTGAAAAACCGTCCGACCGAAACTCTCTTGTAACTAAAGTTCTTTGGGTGAATAATATAAACTCACTACACCGGTATGTTTTAGCGCTTTCATGGCAGATATAAGTAAGAACTTTACACTACTTTATATTAGAAATGGCAACAGCGGAGGATGAATGTCCCATAACAAGAAGATTGAGAGAAAGAAGAAGCTCATTGACTACGGCGTTGGACGAGCACACATTTTCAGGACTTATGCAGATCCCAAATACAGATCAGCAGGTACCAGAAGGTAAGAAAAGTTGCTTTTGCATAATATTGCAAAACAAAACGCCAGATAGTATGTCTTACCTTATACACACACCATAATAATACTTGTATGTTGAAGCACAGTACAATCCATCAAGCGGTGCGGCTTCATAGCTTACCAAAGTCGTACTAAAACATTTTGATAGATTTTTGAGCACCGTGTGTAATGTTCTATATTTTCAATGGAACATATAAAATGTTGGTGTTGTTTACTTGAGTCATATTGCAGTCTACACATGTCTCTTGTGTGTGACTGCCATCTACTGGTCAAACTTATCATTTCACCATGTACCAAATAAAATAGCTTTGAGGTCAGTAAGCAAAACCAGAATTATTCCGTACATTAGGCGCACCGGGTTATAAGGCGCACTGCCGAGTTTTGAGAGAAAAAAATATTTTAGGTGCGCCTTATAGTCCGGAAAATACGGTACATTAAAGTACATTAAAGGCTGTTTTGCGTCATAAGCCGTAATTCTCGTAAAATCTCGTCCGGCGAGACTCCACTTTGAGAAAGATGGACGCATTGCAATTCCATAGTTTGGGTAGCTGTGATTACAATCGCAGCCACTGCTGTTACCGTGATCGTCAATAGAAGACGGAGGCAGCGGGGGATCGCTCAAAGGCAACGTCCTTGCGTACGGCAGTGGCCACCAATAAGGGATTTTGGAGAGAGAATTGTGAACGAGGAATTCACCAAAGAAAATGTGGACTCAAGGGACCCCTCGACTTTGTTCGGGCATGTGTGTCGGCCTCTTTTGCCAGTAAAGGATGCACCAGGGCGTCTCGCTTCCCCAGGTCTCAGAAGCGAGACCAAGTTGCCCTCGTTGTCCTGAATCGGTGCCCCGCCGGTTTGGTGTTTAGGTGCCTTGTGAATGCCAAAAAAGTGTTTTCCTCATGCTTTTGCGACACACTTCAATATGGAAACGTCTAGATCAGGGGTGTCCACACTTTTTCTGCAGGCGAGCTACTTTTCAATTAACCAAGTCGAGGGGATCTACCTCATTTACATATACAATTTATATTGATTTATTTATGAAAGAGAGGTTTTTGTTAACAAGTTAAAGGTGTTTAATGATAATACAAGCATGTTTAACACATCTTCTTTCATGAAGACAAGAATATAAGTTGGTGTATTACCTGATTCTGATGACTTGAATTGATAGGAATCAGACAGTAGTGCTGATAACGTCCGCATTTTCAAATGGAGGAGAAAAAAAGTCCTCCTTTCTGTCCAATACCACATGAAAGGGGTTGGTTTTTGGCATCTTATTTGTCTTATTTGGCTGCATTTCTGTTTGTGTGCCATGTTGTTCCAGACCACAGCAAACGTTACCTCGCTTGCCAAAGATTGTAATAAATCCATCAGAAGAAGACAGCCTGCCGTTTCCTTTAACTTGGACACACACATCTATACCTTTGGCCATTCTAAGCCAGTAATTTCCAGGAGTTATCTCACCTTCTGAGTAGTCTCTGATTTATTGATGGTTTCTAATGTTGTAAAAATGTGTAGAATAAATATTACATTTCAACATTTCTGTCAACGAAGATTTGCTTCAGCCTGTGACACACAGTCATTTTGATAGTAGGCTATTATAGCTAATATAGACACTTACGTCATGTGTTGCCTTCATTATTACACTTATATAAGACTTTTAAAAAGTCATTTTGATAGTAGGCTAATATAGCTAATATAGACACTTACGTCATATGTTGCCTTCATTATTACACTTACTGTATATAAGACTTTTAAAGTAATTTTGATAGTAGGCTATTATAGCTAATATAGACACTTACGTCATGTGTTGCCTTCATTATTACACTTATATAAGACTTTTAAAGTCATTTTGATAGTAGGCTATTATAGCTAATATAGACACTTACATCATGTGTTGCCTTCATTATTACACTTATATAAGACTTTTAAAGTCATTTTGATAGTAGGCTAATATAGCTAATATAGACACTTATGTCATGTGTTGCCTTCATTATTGCACTTATATAAGACTTTTAAAGTCATTTTAATAGTAGGCTATTATAGCTAATATAGACACTTATGTCACGTGTTGCCTTCATTATTACACTTATATAAGACTTTTAAAGTCATTTTGATAGTAGGCTATTATAGCTAATATAGACACTTACGTCATGTGTTGCCTTCATTATTACACTTATATAAGACTTTTAAAGTAATTTTGATAGTAGGCTATTATAGCTAATATAGACACTTACGTCATGTGTTGCCTTCATTATTACACTTATATAAGACTTTTAAAGTCATTTTGATAGTAGGCTATTATAGCTAATATAGACACTTACGTCATGTGTTGCCTTCATCATTACACTTATATAAGACTTTTAAAAAGTCATTTTGATAGTAGGCTATTATAGCTAATATAGACACTTACGTCATGTGTTGCCTTCATTATTGCACTTATATAAGACTTTTAAAGTCATTTTAATAGTAGGCTATTATAGCTAATATAGACACTTACGTCATGTGTTGCCTTCATTATTACACTTAAATAAGACTTTTAAAGTCATTTTGATAGTAGGCTATTATAGCTAATATAGACACTTATGTCATGTGTTGCCTTCATTATTACACTTATATAAGACTTTTAAAAAGTAATTTTGATAGTAGGCTATTATAGCTAATATAGACACTTACGTCATGTGTTGCCTTCATTATTACACTTATATAAGACTTTTAAAGTCATTTTAATAGTAGGCTATTATAGCTAATATAGACACTTACGTCATGTGTTGCCTTCATTATTACACTTATATAAGACTTTTAAAGTCATTTTGATAGTAGGCTATTATAGCTAATATAGACACTTACGTCATGTGTTGCCTTCATTATTACACTTATATAAGACTTTTAAAGTCATTTTGATAGTAGGCTATTATAGCTAATATAGACACTTACGTCATCTGTTGCCTTCATTATTACACTTATATAAGACTTTTAAAGTCATTTTGATAGTCGGCTATTATAGCTAATATAGACACTTACGTCATGTGTTGCCTTCATCATTACACTTATATAAGACTTTTAAAAAGTAATTTTGATAGTAGGCTATTATAGCTAATATAGACACTTACGTCATGTGTTGCCTTCATTATAGCACTTATATAAGACTTTTAAAGTCATTTTAATAGTAGGCTATTATAGCTAATATAGACACTTACGTCATGTGTTGCCTTCATTATTACACTTATATAAGACTTTTAAAGTCATTTTGATAGTAGGCTATTATAGCTAATATAGACACTTATGTCATGTGTTGCCTTCATTATTACACTTATATAAGACTTTTAAAAAGTAATTTTGATAGTAGGCTATTATAGCTAATAGACACTTACGTCATGTGTTGCCTTCATTATTACACTTATATAAGACTTTTAAAGTAATTTTAATAGTAGGCTATTATAGCTAATATAGACACTTACGTCATGTGTTGCCTTCATTAATACACTTATATAAGACTTTTAAAGTCATTTTAATAGTAGGCTATTATAGCTAATATAGACACTTACGTCATGTGTTGCCTTCATTATTACACTTATATAAGACTTTTAAAGTCATTTTGATAGTAGGCTATTATAGCTAATATAGACACTTACGTCATGTGTTGCCTTCATTATTACACTTATATAAGACTTTTAAAGTCATTTTGATAGTAGGCTATTATAGCTAATATAGACACTTATGTCATCTGTTGCCTTCATTATTACACTTATATAAGACTTTTAAAGTCATTTTGATAGTCGGCTATTATAGCTAATATAGACACTTACGTCATGTGTTGCCTTCATCATTACACTTATATAAGACTTTTAAAAAGTCATTTTGATAGTAGGCTATTATAGCTAATATAGACACTTACGTCATGTGTTGCCTTCATTATTGCACTTATATAAGACTTTTAAAGTCATTTTGATAGTAGGCTAATATAGCTAATATAGACACTTATGTCATGTGTTGCCTTCATTATTGCACTTATATAAGACTTTTAAAGTCATTTTAATAGTAGGCTATTATAGCTAATATAGACACTTATGTCACGTGTTGCCTTCATTATTACACTTATATAAGACTTTTAAAGTCATTTTGATAGTAGGCTATTATAGCTAATATAGACACTTACGTCATGTGTTGCCTTCATTATTACACTTATATAAGACTTTTAAAGTAATTTTGATAGTAGGCTATTATAGCTAATATAGACACTTACGTCATGTGTTGCCTTCATTATTACACTTATATAAGACTTTTAAAGTCATTTTGATAGTAGGCTATTATAGCTAATATAGACACTTACGTCATGTGTTGCCTTCATCATTACACTTATATAAGACTTTTAAAAAGTCATTTTGATAGTAGGCTATTATAGCTAATATAGACACTTACGTCATGTGTTGCCTTCATTATTGCACTTATATAAGACTTTTAAAGTCATTTTAATAGTAGGCTATTATAGCTAATATAGACACTTACGTCATGTGTTGCCTTCATTATTACACTTATATAAGACTTTTAAAGTCATTTTGATAGTAGGCTATTATAGCTAATATAGACACTTATGTCATGTGTTGCCTTCATTATTACACTTATATAAGACTTTTAAAAAGTAATTTTGATAGTAGGCTATTATAGCTAATATAGACACTTACGTCATGTGTTGCCTTCATTATTACACTTATATAAGACTTTTAAAGTCATTTTAATAGTAGGCTATTATAGCTAATATAGACACTTACGTCATGTGTTGCCTTCATTATTACACTTATATAAGACTTTTAAAGTCATTTTGATAGTAGGCTATTATAGCTAATATAGACACTTACGTCATGTGTTGCCTTCATTATTACACTTATATAAGACTTTTAAAGTCATTTTGATAGTAGGCTATTATAGCTAATATAGACACTTACGTCATCTGTTGCCTTCATTATTACACTTATATAAGACTTTTAAAGTCATTTTGATAGTCGGCTATTATAGCTAATATAGACACTTACGTCATGTGTTGCCTTCATCATTACACTTATATAAGACTTTTAAAAAGTCATTTTGATAGTAGGCTATTATAGCTAATATAGACACTTACGTCATGTGTTGCCTTCATTATAGCACTTATATAAGACTTTTAAAGTCATTTTAATAGTAGGCTATTATAGCTAATATAGACACTTACGTCATGTGTTGCCTTCATTATTACACTTATATAAGACTTTTAAAGTCATTTTGATAGTAGGCTATTATAGCTAATATAGACACTTATGTCATGTGTTGCCTTCATTATTACACTTATATAAGACTTTTAAAAAGTAATTTTGATAGTAGGCTATTATAGCTAATAGACACTTACGTCATGTGTTGCCTTCATTATTACACTTATATAAGACTTTTAAAGTAATTTTAATAGTAGGCTATTATAGCTAATATAGACACTTACGTCATGTGTTGCCTTCATTATTACACTTATATAAGACTTTTAAAGTCATTTTAATAGTAGGCTATTATAGCTAATATAGACACTTACGTCATGTGTTGCCTTCATTATTACACTTATATAAGACTTTTAAAGTCATTTTGATAGTAGGCTATTATAGCTAATATAGACACTTACGTCATGTGTTGCCTTCATTATTACACTTATATAAGACTTTTAAAGTCATTTTGATAGTAGGCTATTATAGCTAATATAGACACTTACGTCATCTGTTGCCTTCATTATTACACTTATATAAGACTTTTAAAGTCATTTTGATAGTCGGCTATTATAGCTAATATAGACACTTACGTCATGTGTTGCCTTCATCATTACACTTATATAAGACTTTTAAAAAGTCATTTTGATAGTAGGCTATTATAGCTAATATAGACACTTACGTCATGTGTTGCCTTCATTATTGCACTTATATAAGACTTTTAAAGTCATTTTAATAGTAGGCTATTATAGCTAATATAGACACTTATGTCACGTGTTGCCTTCATTATTACACTTATATAAGACTTTTAAAGTCATTTTGATAGTAGGCTATTATAGCTAATATAGACACTTACGTCATGTGTTGCCTTCATTATTACACTTATATAAGACTTTTAAAGTAATTTTGATAGTAGGCTATTATAGCTAATATAGACACTTACGTCATGTGTTGCCTTCATTATTACACTTATATAAGACTTTTAAAGTCATTTTGATAGTAGGCTATTATAGCTAATATAGACACTTACGTCATGTGTTGCCTTCATCATTACACTTATATAAGACTTTTAAAAAGTCATTTTGATAGTAGGCTATTATAGCTAATATAGACACTTACGTCATGTGTTGCCTTCATTATTGCACTTATATAAGACTTTTAAAGTCATTTTAATAGTAGGCTATTATAGCTAATATAGACACTTACGTCATGTGTTGCCTTCATTATTACACTTATATAAGACTTTTAAAGTCATTTTGATAGTAGGCTATTATAGCTAATATAGACACTTATGTCATGTGTTGCCTTCATTATTACACTTATATAAGACTTTTAAAAAGTAATTTTGATAGTAGGCTATTATAGCTAATATAGACACTTACGTCATGTGTTGCCTTCATTATTACACTTATATAAGACTTTTAAAGTCATTTTAATAGTAGGCTATTATAGCTAATATAGACACTTACGTCATGTGTTGCCTTCATTATTACACTTATATAAGACTTTTAAAGTCATTTTGATAGTAGGCTATTATAGCTAATATAGACACTTACGTCATGTGTTGCCTTCATTATTACACTTATATAAGACTTTTAAAGTCATTTTGATAGTAGGCTATTATAGCTAATATAGACACTTACGTCATCTGTTGCCTTCATTATTACACTTATATTGTGACGACTGGGTCGCATAGTGATGCGGGTGTGGTTCTCCCAAGGATGCAGACGGCTTCGGACACAGCTTGCAGGTAGGAAAAATGATTTATTTTAAATATAAATAATATGATGAACAAACAAAAGGGCTAGCGTGGGAGCTAGCAAACCAAAAGAGCCTAGCGTGAGAACTAGTAGCTAAGAAACAGTAAATAATCGTCGTCATCAGTTGTGTGAGAACAAACTACGAAGCCAGACAGAGTGAGGCCAGAGCAAAGACTAAATAGCCCTCTGATTAGCGCCCGGGCAACAGGTGCGCGTCCCGAACACTAACCAGAGGCAGGTGCGCACAATCTGCCGTCATGGCAACAGAAACAAACTAAACTCAAGGTGCTGAAAACACGTGACACAAACAAACAAACTCTGATCCGGGCAGCGGATCGTAACAGTACCCCCCCCTTAAAGGACAGATTCCAGATGTCCCTTGACACTAAATAAAACTAGAACCCAAAAAACAAGAAATAGTTCGAGAGTCAAGGGAGGGTGGAGGGAGGATTTGGTGGTGGGTCGCCAGGCCACGTGTCCCCGAATCCACCGGGGAAGAGTCAGGTGGCGGCGGCGAGTGGAACGCCGCTGCCGCAGGCGAGGCGGGCGACCACGGAAAGGCCACATTCGTGGCTGCCGAGAAGGTGGGCGTGAGTGGCGCCAGAAGTTCAGCAGCCGGAGAGTTCTACGACTACGTCTCGGGTGTCGCTGCTGTTTGCGCCACTGGCGTCCATAAACAAACCTCCGAGAGCGCCGCTTGCGCAGCCAGACCACTCGAGGTCGCTGAGACGAAGACGAGGAGAGAGCAGACGTCGCCGTGGAAACAGGAGGAGCCGACGTCGCCGTGGAGGCAGGAGGAGCCGACGTCGCCGTGGAGGCAGGAGGAGCCGACGTCGCCGTGGAGGCAGGAGGAGCCGACGTCGCCGTGGAGGCAGGAGGAGACGTCGTCGCCGTGGGAGCAGGTGCAGGTTCTGGTACCAGCCGTGGAGCCGGCGCTGGTGTGGGTACCAGCCGTGGAGCCGGCGCTGGTGTGGGTACCAGCCGTGGAGCCGGCGCTGGTGTGGGTACCAGCCGTGGAGCCGGCGCTGGTGTGGGTACCAGCCGTGGAGCCGGCGCTGGTGTGGGTACCAGCCGTGGAGCCGGCGCTGGTGTGGGAACCAGCCTTGGAGCCGGCGCTGGTGTGGGAACCAGCCTTGGAGCCGGCGCTGGTGTGGGAACCAGCCTTGGAGCCGGGACAGGGGTTGGTCTTGGAGTCGGTGCTGGTGTGAGAACCAGCCTTGGAGCCGGCGCTGGTGTGAGAACCAGCCTTGGAGCCGGCGCTGGTGTGGGAACCAGCCTTGGAGCCGGCGCTGGTGTGGGAACCAGCCTTGGAGCCGGCGCTGGTGTGGGAACCAGCCTTGGAGCCGGCGCTGGTGTGGGAACCAGCCGAGGAACTTGGCATGGTGGAGCTTGGCGTGGTGGAGGTACTGGAGACGAAGCTTGGTGTGTCAGCCGAGGTGCAGGAACAGGTGCTAGCCGAGGTGCAGCTGGTGGTGGCCTAGCTGGCGGTTGTGGCTTAGCAGGACGAAGGACTGGTGGCGGTGGCCGTGCAGGAGGTTGCGGTTTAGCACGCCGGAAGACTGGTGGCGGTGGCCTTGCAGGAGGTTGCGGTTTAGCACGCCGAAAGACTGGTGGCGGTGGCCGTGCAGGGGGTTGCGGCTTAGCACGCCGAAAGACTGGTGGCGGTGGCCGTGCAGGAGGTTGCGGCTTAGCACGCCGAAGTTGTGCCACCGCACTAGCACAGTTCCCAGTACTAGCCCCCCCCTCAAGACGCGGATACCAGACGTGCTCTTTGCGGTTTGGAACCGTCTTCAAGGGTGGGTGGGGGGAGGTATGGAGGGGGGTATATTCTTCAAATTGTCCAAATTGACTATTATCATCCCCCACTTGAGATTGGGTGGGAGCACAGGGGGAAAAAATATGTGCAGTGGGCGGAGCAATAGTCACTGGGGGCGGAACCAAAGTCACTGGAGGTGGAGTCTGAAAATCAGAATGTGACTGACTAGACTTACACTTAATAAAAATGTCCTGATAATGTCTTATCTTACAATGAAAGTCATTTGGTATTGGCTGACAGAAAGACTTAGAAGATGGAAAAAAAAAATCTTGTTCAATGATGTCATCAGAAGTGGGCGGAGTTACCTCTTCGGGAGGCGCCAATGACATGACATTACTGTTGCAACTGTCCATGTGACTTACAGCCCAATCGGAGAAATTTTTGGCGAAGTGGTCGATGGGGTTGCCAAACATCTGAGGAGGGGGAGTTTGGGCTGAATGTAGCTTGCTTCGGTCCGGGGGAGGAGTTTGCAGGAGCGGCGCGTCTTGGCGGCGAGGGAAAGACCTCCTGGCCGGCTTCCGTCTTTGACGGCGCGCACGGTACTGCGGTTTAGCGGCGATGTCTTCCGACCAGAGGGAATCGATGGAGATAAGAGAGCCTCCAGGTCCCCACATGAGATTCGACCTCTCCTCCGTCGAATAGCGAAGCGTCTCGGCTTCCATCGCTCGCAACACCATGAGCGTACCTTCGTCCAACTCCTCGTTAGCCAGTGCGGGAGAATTGTTTTCTGCTGGCTTCGTACTGTGACGACTGGGTCGCATAGTGATGCGGGTGTGGTTCTCCCAAGGATGCAGACGGCTTCGGACACAGCTTGCAGGTAGGAAAAATGATTTATTTTAAATATAAATAATATGATGAACAAACAAAAGGGCTAGCGTGGGAGCTAGCAAACCAAAAGAGCCTAGCGTGAGAACTAGTAGCTAAGAAACAGTAAATAATCGTCGTCATCAGTTGTGTGAGAACAAACTACAAAGCCAGACAGAGTGAGGCCAGAGCAAAGACTAAATAGCCCTCTGATTAGCGCCCGGGCAACAGGTGCGCGTCCCGAACACTAACCAGAGGCAGGTGCGCACAATCTGCCGTCATGGCAACAGAAACAAACTAAACTCAAGGTGCTGAAAACACGTGACACAAACAAACAAACTCTGATCCGGGCAGCGGATCGTAACATATATAAGACTTTTAAAGTCATTTTGATAGTCGGCTATTATAGCTAATATAGACACTTACGTCATGTGTTGCCTTCATTATTACACTTATATAAGACTTTTAAAGTCATTTTGATAGTAGGCTATTATAGCTAATATAGACACTTATGTCATTTATTTGCCTTCATTATTACACTTATATAAGACTTTTAAAAAGTAATTTTGATAGTAGGCTATTATAGCTAATAGACACTTACGTCATGTGTTGCCTTCATTATTACACTTATATAAGACTTTTAAAGTAATTTTAATAGTAGGCTATTATAGCTAATATAGACACTTACGTCATGTGTTGCCTTCATTATTACACTTATATAAGACTTTTAAAGTCATTTTAATAGTAGGCTATTATAGCTAATATAGACACTTACGTCATGTGTTGCCTTCATTATTACACTTATATAAGACTTTTAAAGTCATTTTGATAGTAGGCTATTATAGCTAATATAGACACTTACGTCATGTGTTGCCTTCATTATTACACTTATATAAGACTTTTAAAGTCATTTTGATAGTAGGCTATTATAGCTAATATAGACACTTACGTCATCTGTTGCCTTCATTATTACACTTATATAAGACTTTTAAAGTCATTTTGATAGTCGGCTATTATAGCTAATATAGACACTTACGTCATGTGTTGCCTTCATCATTACACTTATATAAGACTTTTAAAAAGTCATTTTGATAGTAGGCTATTATAGCTAATATAGACACTTACGTCATGTGTTGCCTTCATTATTGCACTTATATAAGACTTTTAAAGTCATTTTAATAGTAGGCTATTATAGCTAATATAGACACTTACGTCATGTGTTGCCTTCATTATTACACTTATATAAGACTTTTAAAGTCATTTTGATAGTAGGCTATTATAGCTAATATAGACACTTATGTCATGTGTTGCCTTCATTATTACACTTATATAAGACTTTTAAAAAGTAATTTTGATAGTAGGCTATTATAGCTAATAGACACTTACGTCATGTGTTGCCTTCATTATTACACTTATATAAGACTTTTAAAGTAATTTTAATAGTAGGCTATTATAGCTAATATAGACACTTACGTCATGTGTTGCCTTCATTATTACACTTATATAAGACTTTTAAAGTCATTTTGATAGTAGGCTATTATAGCTAATATAGACACTTACGTCATGTGTTGCCTTCATTATTACACTTATATAAGACTTTTAAAGTCATTTTAATAGTAGGCTATTATAGCTAATATAGACACTTACGTCATCTGTTGCCTTCATTATTACACTTATATAAGACTTTTAAAGTCATTTTGATAGTAGGCTATTATAGCTAATATAGACACTTACGTCATCTGTTGCCTTCATTATTACACTTATATAAGACTTTTAAAGTCATTTTGATAGTCGGCTATTATAGCTAATATAGACACTTAAGTCATGTGTTGCCTTCATTATTACACTTATATAAGACTTTTAAAGTCATTTTGATAGTAGGCTATTATAGCTAATATAGACTCTTACGTCACTATACTTCATTATAACACTTATATACGGCTTTTCATTTTTTGCGGCTCCAGACATATTTGTTTTTTGTATTTTTGGCCCAATATGGCTCTGTCAACATGTTGGGTTGCTGACCCCTGAACTAGCCGAACGCGACGTCCAAACATCGGTACGAACGTTCGAGCGTTATTATGCCCAAAAGGACCGCGCAAGCAGCAGACGAGGAGCAAAAATAACAGCAAAAGCAACTCTTAAATTGCACTGAAAACATTGAGTAGGGCCTCTTTTGTCACAATGCAAGAAATGAAGACAGCGACAGCACCTGTGGACCAGATTAGCACCTCAGGGCGCTGATGCGATCCCAGCTGAGTTCTCCTTGTTGTATGTGAGCCTCTCCAATGTCCTCTGGAGATTGCTGTGACAAAACCTTACAAAGGACTTAGCACACGGTCTTTAGCCTCGAGGACATCCGCGTTCTTCTTTTCCTCTTTAAATGCATTGGTGTGAACGCTCAGAGGGGGCGAAAAGGTGAGCTATTGTTTGGTGATGTTGCGTCGTGTCGCACGCCGCAACGCATCAGGCAGTCACTTAAAGAAGTGCTCGCCATTCTCGTGAATTAATGAGCAGTTGGGAAGAACCGGCCAAGGCAGCACCATCTGTAAATGTCACCGGCACCGCTTGCTCATTTTACACATCATTAAAGCCAATATTCCTAACCTGTATCAGAGCAATCAGGAGCAGGCCATTACTGCGACAGGGGCCCCCGGGGGGACCGCGACCCAACTCGGGGAGGGAGAGAAAAGAGAGCACTTGCTATCTATCTGACACACACCTCTGCACACATGTACGCCACCACCCAATACAATAAACAAACACATGAAATCAGCGGCGGTGCCGGTAATAGCCGCCGCGTTTAACAACAGAGACCGATGAGAACGGGAGGGCCAATTAAACGCGGGCCGCCCCAAATGAGAATCTTGTTATTTCCTTCGCTCCGTCCGTCGGGTGGTGCTCAGGAAGCTAAGTCATTACAAGAGCGCGGGCTCCGGGGACAGCTTTGGGAAATGAGAGTGAGTCGGGGAGCGACAAAACAAAGTATTGAGATAAACACCCGCCATTAGCGCAGGCAGTTAAAGCTCCATCTCCTAATCCTCAGCTGGACTCCAGAGGATATTAACCCTTGCTGTACTAAGGTGCAGGACATTAGCACACTTGATTAAGTCGCTCTCTCCCTGCAGGAACTTAGTACTAGTTGGCATAAGTGCAGGTTGACTTGCCGCCGACACAACTTTGAGTCTTCTTGCAGCAACTTAGTGACTAACACAATTTATTGAGATGCAATACACAAAGTCCAAGAACATAAATGCATGGTCATAGACATCAACAATGTTTGAAGTAGGGTTGTACGGTATACCGGTACTGGTATAGTATTGTGGTACTAATGAATCAAAAACGGTACTATAATCTGTTTGAAAAGTACCGGTTCCCGGGCATGACGGCGCGTCGTCACGTCGTGACATTGCTGGTTTTGCGAGCAGAGGAGCATGTTCGGCAGCGCACAATCACTGAGGACATACAAGCAGACACAGTGTATAGACAGAAAAGAGAGAATGGACGCATTTTGGCTTAAAAACTAACGATAAATGTGAAGCTATAACACTGAAACAGGAGGAGGTGCTTTAAAACATGGCTAGCTAGCTAGCGGCGAACGTCCAGCCGCAGTCTGCAGTGTTTTAGCTACTTCTAAATCACTAATCCTCGCATCCATGGCGACAAATAAAGTACGTTTCTTACAAGTATCATCCATGCAGGACGAGGAATAGCTAAACATGTTTCACTACACACCGTAGGAGGATATAATAGCTAACCGCTAACAGCAAGCTAGCACCCTGAATGTAAACAAATGCCCTGGGTGGATCTACACCTGACATCCACTGTAATGATACCAAGTACAATAGCGTATCTAGTCGATACTGCTATGATTACATCTATATTTATGTCACAAAATCTTTTTCCTTTTTTAAAAATGTATATTATGTTTATAAACTCAGGAAATATGTCCCTGGACACATGAGGACTTTGAATATGACCAATGTATGATCCTGTAACTACTTGGTATCGGATCAATACCTAAATGTGTGGTATCATCCAAAACTAATGTAAAGTATCAAACAACAGAAGAATAAGTGATTATTACATTTTAACAGAAGTTAGCGACCTGCTAATTCTTATTTTTACACTTTTTTTTCTCCAAATTCCATTGTATGTTATACTCTTCTGACACCACCAGATGGCAGTATAAGTGTCCACATAAGCACATAAGACCCCAATTCAGTAGTGTACACAATTTTGGAAATAAGAGCTAAAAGGTGCTGTCCACGCATGTGGCCAACTAAGCCTTTAGAGGTTTGCACGGATCGTTTCTCCAAGATGCAGATGGAACTCCATAGGCAGCGTGAAGGTAGGAAGAGGATTCATTTTCCATAAATCAGTCAAGAGTACAAGAAATAAACAGAAAAGCTTGCCGATAGCATGGGAAGCTATGGCAAAGTTTAGCACAGGAACAAGAATCAAGAATCGCAGGAATAACCAAATGTAACTTGTTGCATGAAACAAACAAGTCAGCCAGACTGAGTGTGGCAAAAAGCAGGAATAAATTGTTGTCTGATTAGTGCCCCAAACACTAATCAGAGGCAGGTGAAAATAATCAGCACCCACGGCAAACAAGAAAACACAAACCCAGGGTGCTGAAACCGAACTAGGGGAGTCTTTCACTAAACAAAACTTGATCGGGGCAACGGATTGTGACAGCAACATTACACACAGTTTGAACAGTAACACTGTGTTTGAATGTAGGAAAATAAATCACTCAATTAATTGATTCTTTGGCGCACCACTAGTGGTTTGAGAACCACTGCTGTATACAATGTAGGCATTATCAATCCAATCGCTCCTATTCACAGTTATAAATGGTAACCACCACTTTGCTAGAATATAATGTAAATGAACAAGTCAAAATAATACGCCAAGTCAACAAAGTTGCAGTAGTACAACAAACAAAGGTAAAAACGTCAATGCTGTGACGCAGTGTGAGTGCCAGACACCAAGAAGTGAGGATGAATGGTGCCCACATCTAAACCAATGAGTATTTGCCACACTTTCTTTCAAGTACAGACACATTAATGATACCCGCTGACACCGTGCATTAATCAGAGAGGAGCCCACCCGCCCCCTTACCACCGCATGGACACAACTCTTTTTCTCGGACAGCGATTTTCCAGTGGGTTTACGGCGAGCACCGATTTTGTCGGCGGGTGAGGTGTGGGTGGTGTGGCGGCTGCGAAACGCATTACGGTGGCTGTCACTTGTCCTGCCGTGCGTCCTGCATCACTCTTTAAGCACGTGAGGAGTTCATTACATCGCACGCCTCTGACGGAGCACAAGATATTAGGCAGCTTGTCCGTTGTGCAGATGTGGCGGCGCAATGGAAGCGCTATAGGACGAGGCGCCTTCCGATAAACACATTTAAATTGGTTTGAAATAAATAAAATGATGCTTTAGAGAGACATTTAAAGCATAGTGGAACTTGGAAGTTTGCAATAAAGGTACATTTTGTTATGCTCTATGTCAGTGATTCCCAAACTGTGGTACACACCACTAGTGGTACGTGGGCCCCATCTAGTGCACAGGTGTCAAACTCAAGGCCCGAGAGCCAGATCTGGCCCGCCAAATAATTTTACATGGCCCACAAACGCCTGCAAATAATATGCGTCAATACACAACCTTATATATTTTTTTAACAATTTATTAATTTTTTTTACATTTTGACAGAAAACAATGTATGCATTGCATGAAATTGCATACATTTTAAACTTTAATAGTATCCAAAATTGGAACACATTTTTTGTCAAAATAAAAGTAAATACTTAAATATCTGCTTGACTTCTGATTACAAAGCAAGTTATCAATTGAATTGTACACTATAAAAATTAAAAGATTTTACGGTAAAATTTACGGTGGTCTTTATAGCACATTACTGAAAATTGAAAAGAAAAACACTGTTTATTTATGATAAAAGTCTGTCATTTGAGCTGCCAGTTTTTGTTGTTGTTTTTACCGCAAATGGAAAACAAAAAATGATGGTAAAAACCTGGCAGCTCTGATGGCAGAATTAAAAAAGTGTTATTATTTATCCATTTGTCGTAATATGGTGTAAAAACACTGTATATTTCACGGCAAAATTCTGGTGAATGAGTTGCCATTTTTTCGCTGTAAAATCTACATATGTTTTTTTTTTTTACTGTGTACATTAAAAAAATATGCTCAATAATGAAATGCATAATTCATAATATTTGCTGTTTCAAGCGGCCCTTTGATGGAAGCCATCACTGCGATATGGCCCTCAATGACACCGCTGATCCAGTTGTACGCCAAAGAATCACTTAATTAAGTATCCAAACACAGTGTTACTGTTCAAACTGTGTGTAATGTTTCAGTGGCAAAAAAATATTAAATATACTTGTTAAATAAAACCTCTGCCTTGTTTTAATTAATAGTTAAGCCTTCTAAGTGTTTTTTGAGGTGGTACTTGGTGAAAAAAGTTTGAGAACCACTGCTCTGTTATTAGTGGACTTGCCAGGAAACCTCATGGGAGCACTAGCGTTACGTTGTCAATCTATCCAGATATTTGTATGACGCAAATGGAAGTTTTAATTGTATGTATGTGACATAACTAACAGCAGAAGATTTTTTTATTTATTTTTTTAAACCAAACAGAAAAATCCTAACTCGTAGGGGTGTAAAAATGAATTGGTTCAAACCGATAACTGATTTTAACTTTAGAGATATGAATAGATTGTTTGGTGAGCCTGTGGATAGATCATACTTGCCAACCCTCCCGATTTTTTGGGAGACTCCCGAATTTCAGTGCCTCTCCCGAAAATCTCCCAGGGCAACCATTCTCCCGAATTTCTCTCGATTTTCACCCGGACAACAATATTGAGGGCGTGCCGTGATGGTACGCCTTCAGTGTCCTCTACAACCTGTCGTCACGTCCGCTTTTTCCCCATACAAACAGCGTCCCGGCCCAGTCACATCTTGTATGCGGCTTCTACAGACACACGGAAGTGACTGCAAGGCATACTTGGTCAACAACCATACAGGTCACATTGAGGGTGGCCGTACAAAAACAACTTTAACACTGTTACAAATATGCGCCACATTGTGAACCCACACCAAACAACACATTTCGGGAGAACATCCGCACCGTAACATAACATAAACACAACAGAACAAATACCCAGAATCCCTTGCAGCCCTAACTCTTCCGGGCTATAATATACACCCCCGCTACCACCAAACCCCGCCCTCCTCAACCCCGCCCCCCATCTCCCGAATTCGGAGGTCTCAAGGTTGGCAAGTATGGGATAGATCTATATGTAGTATGGATCGGTCGATGTGCACTTGTAAAGGCATGCATTGGTTGATTGTAGCTCTGATACAAAATATGCCCGCTCTAATCTTGCGAGACTTCTTTAATGACATAATACGAGAGTACCACGCAATGTAAACCAATCAGAAGCAACGCAAGGCGGGTCTTTGCATCTTTATTTTTCATACACACCTCGGCGCAGTGTTGTCAACTTGGCGACTTTCTCGCAAAATCTATAATCTTTGCAACTCCTCTTTGTGACTTTATTTCTCAAAAGCGACTGGCGACAGATCTAGCATTTTTGGGGGGATGTTTGGAGACAGGAAAGCGCGTAACACACTCATTTCCACAACGTACAAGCGGTGCTGCTGTGTCCCCTGTATACTGAATGTCTGTTCTTAGACAGCTTGTACTGAAAACACATTTCGATGTACTTTTAAGGGCAATGGCAATTAAGTCCATTCCACTCTCCTCAGAGCAGAGAGGACACGCACTCTGTGCAAAGCTGCCGCTGGTTCTGCCTTGGTTGACATGTAAATGTTTCATCACTGTCACACTTCAAAATAAAAACAAACACATCGTTCATGTCAATGAGCCAGTCAATAGATTTGGTTTGTTCGTGAATATCACAACCCTTCATTCTTTTGATAAAATTTGATCGTCCAACATTTAACGATGTAGAACAAAGAAAAATACAACTAAACTAAGAATCAATAGTAGAAAATGAATTCACAATTCTAATAATAATTAGCATTGTTCAACTCAGACTTGTATTTAAGTTGCCTTCAAGTTGATAGTTCTACTATTTGCTAACAATACAGAAACTACCTATTTTGTACAAACCCCGTTTCCATATGAGTTGGGAAATTGTGTTAGATGTAAATATAAACGGAATACAATGATTTGCGAATCATTTTCAACCCATATTCAGTTGAATATGCTACAAAGACAACATATATGATGTTCAAACTGATAAACATTTTTTTTTTTGCAAATAATCATTAACTTTAGAATTTGATGCCAGCAACACGTGACAAATAAGTTGGGAAAGGTGGCAATAAATACTGATAAACACTTATTTGGAACATCCCACAGGTGAACATGTAAATTGGGAACAGGTGGGTGCCATGATTGAGTATAAAAGTAGTTTCCATTAAATGCTCAGTCATTCACAAACAAGGATGGGGCGAGGGTCAACACTTTGTCAACAAATGCGTGAGCAAATTGTTGAACAGTTTAAGAAAAACCTTTCTCAACCACTATAACTATTGCAAGGAATTTAGGGATTTCACCATCTACGGTCCGTAATATCATCAAAGGGTTCAGAGAATCTGGAGAAATCACTGCACGTAAGCAGCTAAGCCTGTGACCTTCGATCCCTCAGGCTGTACTGCATCAACAAGCGACATCAGTGTATAAAGGATATCACCACATGGGCTCAGGAACACTTCAGAAACCCACTGTTAGTAACTACAGTTGGTCGCTACATCTGTAAGTGCAAGTTAAAACTCTCCTATGCAAGGCGAAAACCGTTCATCAACAACACCCAGAAACGCTGTCGGCTTCGCTGGGCCTGAGCTCATCTAAGATGGACTGATACAAAGTAGAAAAGTGTTCTGTGGTCTGACGAGTCCACATTTCAAATTGTTTTTGGAAACTGTGGACATCGTGTATTCCGGACCAAAGAGGAAAAGAACCATCCGGATTGTTATAGGCGCAAAGTTGAAAAGCCAGCATCAGTGATGGTATGGGGGTGTATTAGTGCCCAAGACATGGGTAACTTACACATCTGTGAAGGCGCCATTAATGCTGAAAGGTACATACAGGTTTTGGAGCAACATATGTTGCCATCCAAGCAACATTACCATGGACGCCCCTGCTTATTTCAGCAAGACAATGCCAAGCCACGTGTTACATCAACGTGGCTTCATAGTAAAAGAGTGCGGGTACTAGACTGGCCTGCCTGTAGTCCAGACCTGTCTCCCATTGAAAATGTGTGGCGCATTATGAAGCCTAAAATACCACAACAGAGACCCCCGGACTGTTGAACAAGTTAAGCTGTACATCAAGCAAGAATGGGAAAGAATTCCACCTGAGAAGCTTCAAAAAAGTGTCTCCTCAGTTCCCAAACGTTTATTCAGTGTTGTTAAAAGGAAAGGCCATGTAACACAGTGGTGAACATGCCCTTTCCCAACTACTTTGGCACGTGTTGCAGCCATGAAATTCTAAGTTAATTATTATTTGCAAAAAAAAATAAAGTTTATGAGTTTGAACATCAAATATCTTGTCTTTGTAGTGCATTCAACTGAATATGGGTTGAAAAGGATTTGCAAATCATTGTATTCTGTTTTTATTTACATCTTACACAATTTCCCAACTCATATGGAAACGGGGTTTGTATTTGTCCATTTAAAAACTAAACACATGACATTGTTCTGAAATGATTCGTTTAATTTTCTTTTCACCATGCAAAACTTGCATCTGCATCGAATCGTAATGTTTTAAAAAGTATTGTTAGTGAATATTATCGTAACCAATGTAACGAGATTCATATCGGATCGCCACTTAAGGTAGAGATGCACACCCCCACTAACTAGTTTATACTGTTAGCACCTAGCCAACTAAATACAAAGTGCTGCAGTGACTGAATCAAAGTGAGCAATGTTGGTGTTTTGATAGGATAACATGATTTCTAACAACCCACCATCACCCCTTAATGACAAGTGGCGGCCCAAATTGGTCATCACCACACTATTACTTAAAAAATGCCTTTTGTCATAACGACAGCTGATAAAAACTCTCTAAAACAAACCTCTATGAGCTCCTGAAACCAAATCACTTTAGCACGAGTAAGAACACCTTGCAACTAGAGATCGGTTCTCATTGCTTAAAAGAGCCGTTCAAGACTCGCCTGAAAGAGGGTCCGTCACCAACTCTTCCTAGTCACTGCCGTTGTATCCTTGGGCAAGACACTTTACCCACCTGCTCCCAGTGCCACCCACACTGGTTTAAATGTAACTTAGATATTGGGTTTCACTATGTAAAGCGCTTTGAGTCACTAGAGAAAAGCGCTACATACCGTATTTTTCGGACTATAAGTCGCAGTTTTTTTTCATAGTTTGGCCGGGCTCCAGTGCGACTTATATATGTTTTTTTCCTTTTTTATTATGCATTTTCGGCAGGTGCGACTTATACTCCGAAAAATACGGTAAATATAATTCACTTCACTTCACTTCACTTGAGTCGGGAGCCACCAGTTGAGAATCCCTAAGTTATACCAAGGAAAGTAGCCCAGGTGACTCACATTGAGTTACCAGTAAATAAATTTAACCTACTCAGTGGCCTAGTGGTTAGAGTGTACGCCCTGAGATCGGTAGGTTGTGAGTTCAAACCGGCCGAGTCATACCAAAGACTATAAAAATGGGACCAAGTACCTCCCTGCTTGACACTCAGCATCAAGGGTTGGAATTGGGGGTTAAATCACCAAAAATGATTCCCGGGCGCAGCACCGCTGCTGCCCACTGCTCCCCTCACCTCCCAGGGGATGAACAAGGGGATGGGTCAAATGCAGAGGACAAATGTCACCACACCTAGTGTGTGTGTGACAATCATTGCTACTTTAACTTTAACTTAATAAAACATGTATCCTAGCATGCTAACCTCTTGTAGCAGTAAATGTCAAGGTAACAAAGCTAAGCACTACATATAATGTTCAATTTTGATAAACAAAACTGCTGTCTTATCTACCAAAAAAAAACAAACCCAAAACTTAACCTTCCAAATTGTTAATGTTGACCTCAGCGCATACTATGAATATAAAAGCATGGGTGATGATCACTATGGCCTATGTGGTCAACAGACCCCCATTCAAACCTTAAAGAGCAGCTGTCAGAAGCCAGGATTTTTTTCTTTTTTTTAATAATGATTATAAATGCTAAGCGTCATTTATGAGGCGTCAATGCCATTGTTGTTTCCCAGGGTATCAATCTTGTTGATTGATCACGCCGCTCCTCTGACATCAGTTTTATGGCCTCCGAGATGCGTCTCAGTGTTTCCACAATGGCGTCCAATTAGAGCGCTCCATTCATCATTTGTGCAGCAGGATCATTATTAATTGGCTGAAGAGCTGCCTGCCACTCCCCCGCTGAGCCTCATGGATCCGACCATTTAGACCGAGGTAACACAACTTTGGGAAGGACCATTGCACTGCGCCATGTGTTTTATGAGCATAGCAGGCGGTATACTAACAGTCATACGACTTTGTAATCACACACCAGTGACAAACTCATTTTTGTTCAATGTTACACCATGATGAGTCGTCGTCGCCATTGCGGCCTACCTTCGTTGCCTGCGGATAAACCATCTGGCTTGGTGATGCCCGTGCTCTTTTTCCGTCTGTGTTTCTTGCGGTTGGCGTGTGGCGATGGAGGCGGCTCAAGCTTTGGACTGGTGGCGCTGCCCGCACCGCAACTGGTCTGGTCACTCGTTCCATTGGCTGGGGGGGGGGGCAGATAGGTAAAGAGTTATGTTTCAGGTTAGCAATAATAATGTTGCTACAAAATCAGAAATTGCACCATTACTGTCCGTCAAGGTACAGTACATTCCACACTTATGTCGCTTTTTCATTGCACTCAGCTCGGTGCCACACCGGACGCATCAGTCTGTTTCAACTTCTCAGCCACATTTAGGACACATCTATTCCAAAGGAGACTGAAGGCATGACAACTGAGCATTGGAGCAGAGTAGAGACTGTGGGCTCAGGGTAATGTGTGTTTATTTGAAGTGAAGTGAAGTGAATTATATTTATATAGCGCTTTTCTCTAGTGACTCAAAGCGCTTTACATAGTGAAACCCAATATCTAAGTTACATTTAAACCAGTGTGGGTGGCACTGGGAGCAGGTGGGTAAAGTGTCTTGACCAAGGACACAACGGCAGCGACTAGGATGGCGGAAGCGGGGATCGAACCTGGAACCCTCAAGTTGCTGGCACGGCCGCTCTACCAACCGAGCTATACCGGTTATTATATATATATAATTGAGTCATTAACGAGGTGTGTCCTTAAATGGGGAATCTGCTCAACCAATCTTCATACTTAAAATTTTCTACATCATTAAATGATTCCATTTTTGATCACAACTGTAATACAACAAAAACACAGAAAAGTGGTATGACAATATCAATTAATATTAATGGTACATTATTTCTGGCAACGCATTAGCGCAGTGTTTAGAACTCGTGCTTCACAACAAAAGGACCTGGGTTCGATTCATAGGCTCCAGCCCCTCGCTCCCCCCAAGTAGGACAAACTGTTGAAAATGTATATTATTTCCTTTTTTACATAAAACATTTTATATTAAGTCAATAGTGCAAAATGACTAAACAAAGGCCATAACTACTATTGGCTCTTATTACCGGAGTTTGTACACCCCTACAACAATGACAAAAATCCATATTGTAATTTAGAAAAAACGTCAATCTAATCAGTGTGGTATCGGCCATATACTGATACTATACCTAGTATCTTTACAGTTGATATTATATATTGATCCGCCAACCCATGTTTACAACAACGCCGGAAATGCGTTCCGTGGAAAAACGTCCAACTGGAACTGCCTAATAACTAAAGTTCCTTGGGTGTATAATGTAAACTCCCTACACCGGTATGTTTTTAGCGCTTTCATGGCGAGTTTACTGACAGATATAAGTAAGAACTTTACACTACTTAATATTAGAAATGGCAACAGTGGAGGATGAATGTCCCATAAATAGAAGATAGAGAAAAAGGGGCGGTATAGCTCGGTTGGTAGAGTGGCCGTGCCAGCAACTTGAGGGTTCCAGGTTCGATCCCCGCTTCCGCCATCCTAGTCACTGCCGTTGTGTCCTTGGGCAAGACACTTTACCCACCTGCTCCCAGTGCCACCCACACTGGTTTAAATGTAACTTAGATATTGGGTTTCACTAGGTAAAAGCGCTTTTAGTCACTAGAGAAAAGCGCTATAAAAATATAATTCACTTCACAAAAGAAGAAGCTTATCGAATCCAATGTCGGCACAGACTACAAAGGCGGATGCGTGCAAATTTTCAGGACTTATGCAGATCCCAAATACAGATCAACAGGTACCAGAAGGTAAGAAAAGTTGCTTTTGCATAATATTGCAAAACAAACCGCCAGATAATATGTCTTACCTTATACACACACCATAATAATACGCATATGTTGAAGCACAGTACAATCCATCAAGAGGTGCGGCTTCATAGTTTACCAAAGTCGTACTAAAACATTTTGATTGATTTTTGAGCACAGTGTGTAATGTTCTATATTTTCAATGGAACATATACAATTTTGGTGTTGTTTACTTGAGTCATATT
The DNA here is from genome assembly GCF_033978685.3 of Nerophis lumbriciformis. Classification (NCBI taxonomy): domain Eukaryota; kingdom Metazoa; phylum Chordata; class Actinopteri; order Syngnathiformes; family Syngnathidae; genus Nerophis; species Nerophis lumbriciformis. The sequence goes on from NC_084566.2 coordinate 20,018,113, forward strand.
GCAGTCCACACATATCTCTTATGTGTGACTACCATCTACTGGTCACACTTATCATTTCACCATGCACCAAATAAAATACCTTTGAGGTCGGTAAGCACAACCAAAATTATTCCGTACATTAGACGCACCGGGTTATAAGGCGTACTGTCGAGTTTTGAGAAAATGAAAGGATTTTAAGTGTGCCTTATAGTCCGAAAAATACGGTAATTGATTTTGTATATTGTCTTTATCGCGCAACAAATGTTTATTTCTGACATTTACCAATCTCTGGACCCATGGGACTTGGGCAGGAGTCAATACTAATGGCAATGCAAGGGCATCAATTGCTTTGTCATTTGGTACACCACAATGAAAAATAGGGGGATATGGCTAATTACTGGACCGCAAACTTACAGTTTGTAGCAAAAACATTCAGGCAAAATCTGTAAAAGACAAGTGAGGAGGATTTTTTTTTAAAAAGCCCAAAAGGTACAATCATGTACTTTTCCTCCGTCTCCCACAGCTTCAGTCATCGGTTGCCTTGGAAACACCTCCGTACTTGCAACAGTCAATAAAGCTCAGACAACATATTGAGTCACTTGTTTTCTTCTACCACAAATCGCAAACTATTTGCATACTTTTTGACTGATCGCCCGTTGCCTCGCAGAGGTTTTTTATTCATGAGAAATGTGCGTGGCAGGAAAAAAACCCGCTTTGCCTCCTGCTGGAGTGACGGTGCTGTGGTGCTTTCTGCAGAGTAAAAGACAGGTGTGGGGCCATCAGTGGACAAATGGACACCAAAGTTAGCCCCGGGGCGAAGCTATATGACTGTCTGAAAGTGAAAAGGGGGAAGGGGGGGCTTTGTTTCTTGTAAGTGATTTTATAAATGTGATATTAACCTGTGCTACCGTTGGGCAAAGGGATAGGAGGGATGGGACAATGGGAGGGGGGTGTCAGCTTGCCATCCGTCTGATTTCCTGACATTTGACATCACTTTCCCTTTCTCCCCCCACCCCGGATGCCATTATGAATCTGGGAGAGGAGAGGTTGGGGCCTGAGGGAAGCAAGGGAGGGAGGGCCGGTCGGTCGGTAGATGGGCCCCATATTGCTCCCCTCTTACCACCCTGTGTGGTGCTGGCAGCCTCCTCTATTGTTTCCCATCAAAAGCTCATTGTAGTGTGGCAAACTCCATTCATTTCCCTGAGCGCCGTCCCAGCCCCCGGGGGTGGAGTGCAGGAGGACAAGAGGCTCAGGGATTATTGCTGTTGTCGTTTGCCGGTTGCACATGCCGTAATGTGCAGCGCGGCGCCATTAGCCAGTGTACAACATTAGGCCTAATTCAGTCATTACCTTTAGGGAGATGGGGCTCTATTGGAGGAGTGGGATGGGCTCAGCGGGGGTTTGAAGATGCTAACGTTGCGTGGGGGGGGGCGGGGTTGGTGGTTTTTGGAGTGCAGACTTGAGCTCAGACGGCTCGGGAATTTCGGAATTGGGCAAAAGTGCTGGGGACGACGTTGATTTGCTATAAATAGAGACTTTTTGGAGTCCCGAACCCGAAATATGACACTTCAGTAGCGGACAGTTCCAATTAATAAAATCATCATCACAGTAGAGCTGGAATCCGACTTGTACCTAATATTATGACCAATATGCACATTGAAACGCGCCTCTTATCCTCCGCCGTAATGTCCCTCTGATAATCAATGTAAAGTGTTGCATAGTGCAGGGCGCTCACACTTTGCCACTCCAGTGGACCTAAATGAAGCGCCCCCGTCACTCCATTATCCTTGGCGAAGGTTGCAGGTTAAACACAAAATGCGATGATACCGAGACGCGGAAAGATTGATGGTTCGTGGGAGAATGAATGCGTCTTAGCCTGCGTAACCATTTCCATATTATTTAGAGAATGTGCTCATTTGTAAAAGCCGGTGTGCAAAAGGCGGGCGCACAAGTAGGAACATCTCTTGAATATTGAAGGACCGTTTTTGATTAAACCCCAGATCTTTTTTTTTTTTTTTAATGCTTGCATTCATAAGGGCAGCAATTCTTAATGCGCCGCATGCTTGCGTAGATTTCAATCTTTTGGGGGGCGGGAGGAGATTAAAAGCGAGCACATGATGTGATGTTTTTGTTTGTGTAAGAGTCTACAAAACCCCAAACCAGTGAAGTTGGCACGTTGTGTAAATGGTAAATAAAAACAGAATACAATGATTTGCACATCCTTTTCAATTTATATTCAATTGAATTGACTGCAAAGACAAGATACTTAACGTTCGGTCTGGTAAACGTTGTTATTTTTTGCAAATATTAGATCATTTGCAACTTGATGCCTGCAACATGTTTCAAAAAAGCTGGCACGAGTGGCAAAAAAGATTGAGAAATTTGAGGAATGCTCATCAAACACTTATTTGGAAACAGGTGAACAGGCTAATTGGGAAGAGGTGGGTGCCATGATTGGGTATAAAAGCAACTTCCATGAAATACTCAGTCAAGGATGGAGCGAGAGTCACCACTTTGTGAAAAAATGCATGAGCAAATTGTCCAACAGTTTAAGAACAACATTTCTCAATGACCTACTGCAAGGAATTTAGGGATTTCACCATCAACGGTCCCTGATATCATCAAAAGGTTCAGAGAATCTGGAGAAATCACTGCACATAAACGGCAAGGCCGTGACCTTCGATCCCTCAGGTGGTACTGCATCAAACACCGACATCAGTGTGTAAATGATATCATCACATGGGCTCAAGAACACTTCAGAAAACCACTCTCAGTAACTACAGTTCGTCACTACATCTGTAAGTACAACTTAAAACTATACTATGCTAAGCCAAAGCAATTTATCAACAACACCCAGAAACACGCCGCCGGCTTTGCTGGGCCCAATTTCATCTAAGATGGACTGTTGCAAAGTGGAAAAGTGTTCTGTGGTCTAACGAGTCCACATTTCAAATTGTTTTTGGAAACTCGTGTCCTCCGGACCAAGGAGAAAAAGAACCATCCGGACTGTTATAGGCGCAAAGTTCAAAAACCAGCATCTGTGATGGTATGGGGGTGTAATCGTGTCCAAGGCATGGGTAACTTACACATCTGTGAAGGCACCATTAATGCTAAAAGGTACATACAGGTTTTGGAGCGACATATGTTGCCATCTAAGCAACGTCTTTTCCATGGACGCCCCTGCTTATTTCAGCAAGACAATGTGCAGCTACATTCTGCACGTGTTACAACAGTGTGGCTCTGCAGTAAAAGAGTGCGGGTACTAGACTGGCCTGCCTGTAGTCCAGACCTGTCTCCCATTGAAATTGTGTGGCACATTATGAAGCCTAAAATACCACAACGGAGACCCCGGACTGTTGAACAACTTAAGCTGTACATCAAGCAAGAATGGAAATAATTCCACCTGAAAAGCTTCAAAAATTGGCCTCCTCAGTTCCCAAACGTTTACTGAGTGTTGTTAAAAGGAAAGGCCATGTAACACAGTGGTAAAAATGCGACTGTTCCAACATTTTTGCAATGTGTTGCTGTCATTAAATTCTAAGTTAATTATTATTTGCAAAAAATAATGTGTTTCTCAGTTCGAACGTTAAGTCTCTTGTCTTTGCAGTCTATTCAATTGAATATAAGTTGAAAAGGATTTGCAAATCAGTGTATTCTGTTTTTATTTACGAATTACACAACGTGCCAACTTCACTGGTTTTGGGTTTTGTACTTCACATGACATCGTTAAGCATGTTCCAGATTAAAAAGCCCACAACAATAACCAAAATACGCCAGACTGTTACTGAACCCCAAATTTTGACCCCGTAAGTGCGACTGACTTGAAATTTCTGACAACGTATAAAAATACCCACTGTAACTTTAAGGTGTTTTGGTGTTTCCCCGTTAGGGAGCTGATAAGCACATTTGTGTGTAAACTTTGAGCAAGATTGTCTGAACAACATGGATGCCATTCAAGGATGTCTGCATTGTAGTGAAGGGTCGAACAATACTGAAACATTATGAAACACAAGTCGTGAGACCGTGTCCCTTGATACCCCGACGTGTGTGTCACTTTAAGAAAACCCCACGTGACCGATACAGCTGCTGTGTCGTTTGACTGACGTGCCGAACTACGTTTATCAAAAAGTGCTTCTCTTGCCTTTCGAGTGACAGCTCGCACTGAAATAAGTCGGTTTTCCTCGCCATCATCGATCTTGATGGAACTGAGAAAAAGGAACATTTCAGAGGCTTGAGGTCATTTGGAGATAACAGTACCAAATAAGGTTAATATTCATCTATTCCTGTTTATTATTTGACTCATTGACCAGTGTTGCACGTTATATTCCTTTTTCAGAGCTATTTGTTTAAAATAAAAAATATATATACTTTATTTTCTGGACCATAGGGCGCACCGGATTATAAGGCGCACTGCAGATGAATGGTCTATTTTCCATCTTTTTTCATATAAAAGGCGCACCGGATTATAGGGCACATTAAAGGAGTCATAGTATTATTTATTTTTTCCTAAATGTAAAACACTTCCTTGTGGTCTACATAACATGTGATGGTGGTTCTTTGGTCAAAATGTTGCATGGATTATGTTTTACAGATCATCTTCAAGCCGCTTTCTGACCGTCGCTTTAGGATGCGCCGTTTTGTGGGTGGTCATTTCCAGGACTTATGCAGATCCCAAATACACACCAGCAGGTACCAGAAGGTAAGAAAAGTTGCTTTTGCATAATATTGCGAAACAAAACGCCAGAAAATATGTCTTACCTTATACACACACCATAATAAGACTTGTATGTTTGATGCGCCGACAATCCATTAAGCGGTGCGGCTTCATAGCTTACCAAAGTCATACTAAAACATTTTGATAGATTTTTGAGCGCCGTGTGTAATGTTCTATATTTTCAAAGTATTGTTGTTTACTTGAGTCATATTGCCATCATAGTGCAGTCTACACGTATCTCTTATGTTTGACTGCCATCTACTGGTCACACTTATCATTACACCATGTACCAAATAAAATTGCCTCGAGGTCAGTAAGTAAAACCAGAATTATTCCGTACATTAGGCACACCTGGTTATATGGCGCACTGTCGAGTTTTGAGGAAAAAAACAATTTTTAGTGCGCCTTATAGTCCGGAAAATACGGTGTGTATATATATATTTGCAGACTTTTTATTTTATTTGCAGATCAAATGTAGTGACTTATTTAATCCAGTAGATGGCGTCATTACGAAACATCAACGCAGAATCAGTTCTGTGTCAATACAGCCGGTGAATGTGCCACACAATCACTAAGGCGTCATTTACCCAAATCATTTTGGCCACCCAGGTAATTTATTCCAAGTGGTATCCTATCTCATCTTTCTGTGTCTGTGGTGCTCCAGAAACCAGGGTATGACTACGTGTATACTAGTTACAAATAAGGCAACTGATGCACAGATAGCCTTTTCCCGTGGCACAGTGTTTTCCGCCTCCCGATGTGAAGGTGATGGCATGTTAGCGGGGTTTGATTTCGACGCCGGGCCATAATGAAGTTTGACATTTAGTTTGGAGAGAGCAGCAGAGCGCGATCGGGCCTTGATTAGCACGCTCTAATTGAGGATAATAGGAGGGAGGCGGTGATTGTTTCTAATTTTTGCCATTAATTGCAGCCGTTTGATTGAGGACAGGCAGGGCTGCCGTGTCAAGGGGCCTGGCGGAATCACGGCGCTCTCCTCGCACGCAGCCTTTTGAATAACAATGAAATTAGTTCTCCAGTTTGTGTATTACATGATCCACTGGCGGCATGCAGTTGAGAAGTCACAGCTGGAGAACGGTGACGGTGTGACTGCTTGCCGAGGGCCTCACTTAAATCTAGAACGTTTGGCGAGTTTTGGGTGTTTTGATCCATGCTCAGGATCGCCGGAAATCGCTTCTCACAAAGGTATCTTAACTGACACATTTCAGAATAAAATACCAAGACTCATAATGATCCAAAATAACCTTACTGTTACGTCTGCGGGGACGCATAGCTGCGCTGGTGTGTTCCTTCCAATACAGAAGACAAGCAGGAGCGGAGTGCAGGTAAGATTTAAGTATATTTAATAAATAAAAGGCAGGACAAAAATACAAAAACTGAGGACACTAGCAAGCGTGGAGCTAAATAAAAACCAAAATGTCACCAAGGGTGAAAAAAACGGGATTCTGGTCGGCAGAATAATATATAGAGCGTGGAGCAAAAACAGGAGGACGTAAATGTTGCCTATTGCAAACATTGACCCAGCACTTACTGCTGGGTGACAGGAAACTATAAAGGGGAGTGATTAGCCAAAACACCTGGTGGAAACACTAATTGCAAAACTAAGACAGGTGAGGAGAATCAGTGCCCATGGAAACCAACAATAAACAGGGAAAGAGGGTGCACCCAGGAAACCGACTAAAACCAGAAACATAACCAACATAAATCATGCCATGATCCGGGTAACGGATCATGACACTTACACTCTCACCCACTTGCAACTATATCTGTTTCAATTAAAATAGGGTGATTGCTCCTCTCTCGAGTAATGACGCAAAAAAAAACCCAAAAAAACAGAACGACTGAAGATAAGACTGGAAATAATGCACAAAGTCAGAGACATGATACAACAATATTGTTGTGTATTTTTAATCCTGTCTAATTTTAATTGTGGATGTTAAAGGCCTACTGAAATGCGATTTTCTTATTTAAACGGAGATAGCAGGTCCATTCTATGTGTCATACTTGATCATTTCGCGATAATGCCATATTTTTGCTGAAAGGATTTAGTAGAGAACATCGACGATAAAGTTCGCAACTTTTGGTCGCTGATAAAAAAGCCTTGCCTGTACCGGAAGTAGCAGACGAGTAGCGTGACGTCACAGGTTGTGAAGCTCCTCACATCTGCACATTGTTTACAATCATGGCCACCAGCAGCGAGAGCGATTCGGACCGAGAAAGTGACGATTTCCCCATTAATTTGAGCGAGGATGAAAGATTCGTGGATGAGGAAAGTGAGAGTGAAGGACTAGAGGGCAGTGGGAGCAATTCAGATAGGGAAGATGCTGTGAGAGGCGGGTGGGACCTGATATTCAGCTGGGAATGACTAAAACAGTAAATAAACACAAGACATATATATACTCTATTAGCCACAACACAACCAGGCATATATTTAATATGCCACAAATTAATCCCGCATAACAAACACCTCCCCCCTCCCGTCCATATAACCCGCCAATACAACTCAAACACCTGCACAACACACTCAATACCACAGCCCAAAGTACCGTTCACCTCCCCAAAGTTCATACAGCACATATATTTCCCCAAAGTCCCCAAAGTTACGTACGTGACATGCACATAGCGGCACGCACGTACGGGCAAGCGATCAAATGTTTGGAAGCCGCAGCTGCATGCGTACTCACGGTACCGCGTCTGCGCATCCAACTCAAAGTCCTCCTGGTAAGAGTCTCTGTTGTCCCAGTTCTCCACAGGCCAATGGTAAAGCTTGACTGTCATCTTTCGGGAATGTAAACAATGAAACACCGGCTGTGTTATCCGGCAAACAGTCAAGGGGTGCATTCTACGGCGGGGGTGCGTTATCCGGCACAACACCTGCCGCAATACACCGCTTCCCACCTACAGCTTTCTTTTTTGCTGTCTCCATTGTTCATTGAACAAATTGCAAAAGATTCACCAACACAGATGTCCAGAATACTGTGGTATTTTGCGATGAAAACAGAAGACTTAATAGCTGGCCACCATGCTGTCCCAAAATGTCCTCTACAATCCGTGACGTCACGCGCAGACGTCATCATACCGAGACGTTTTCAGCAGGATATTTCACGCAAAATTTTAAATTGCACTTTAGTAAGCTAACCTGGCCATATTGGCATGTGTTGCAATGTTAAGATTTCATCATTGATGTATAAACTATCAGACTGCGTGGTCGGTAGTAGTGGGTTTCAGTAGGCCTTTAAATGCGCCATAAAAGGAGTACAGATGGAAATTAGCACGGTGCTAAATCTGGTACAGCCACCTTCTTAATGTAACTGCACATTGTCCTTCAAATAAACAAATACAAATGCCAACAAACAAACAGGATACACGTGATGGGACAAGCTAAGCGGCCAAAGTGTCATGATTTCACGTGACACTTTGGATTTAATAAATAGTGTTTGTATTATTTCATGTCTCGTGCTCTTATTTTTGTTTTCCTGTTTGCCTCCACTTCTTCTCTTTTCTGAGCAGTGGCTCTCGCTCACCTGTCCCTGATTGGCAATCAGGATGCTTTTCATGCCAGCCCTGTCTTCAGATCATTTTGCTTTGCTTTGCTTTGCTTTGTACTTGACATGCTGCATAGCCTTCCCTATGCTTCCTGTGCACATCCGTGCTGCACTATTTCCGTTTTGTTTTCCCTTATAAGAGGCTTTTTTTGCTTGCTGTAGCTGCATTCTAGAGTCCATACAAGACCCAAAAGCAACATAACCGATACCGATATCAACCGATATATACAGTCGTGGAATTAACACATTATTATGCCTAATTTGGACAACCAGGTATGGTGAAGATAAGGTACTTTTTTTTTTTAATAAAATAAAAGATAAATAAATTTAAAAATAATTCTTGAATAAAAAAGAAAGTAAAACAAAAAAAAAACAGTTACATAGAAACTAGTAATGAATGAAAATGAGTAAAATTAACTGTTAAAGGTTAGTACTATTAGTGGACCAGCAGCACGCACAATCATGTGTGCTTACGGACTGTATCCCTTGCAGACTGTATTGATATATATTAATATATAATGTAGGAACCAGAATATTAATAACAGAAAGAAACAACCCTTTTGTGTGAATGAGTGTGAATGGGGGAGGGAGGTTTTTGGGGTTGGTGCACTAATTGTAAGTGTATCTTGTGTTTTTCATGTTGATTTAATAAATAAAATAAATAAAATAAAAAAATTTAAAAAACGATACCAATAATAAAAAAAACGATACCGATAATTTCCGATATTACAATTTAACGCATTTATCTCTAATACAGATCATTTACCATAACTAATCCAGGAATCAAACCCACGTCACGCTAGGTCACCCATGAGGACACGCATACATTTAATTACCGTAAATTCTGGACTATAAGCCTCTACTTTTTTTCTACACTTTGAACCCTGTGGCTTATAGAAGGGTGACGGGCATAATATAAAAAGTCAAAAAAACAAAACAAGCAAACACAGTAAAAAGGTGTGTTTTGTTTGTGCTACGGCGCCATCTTTTGAACGAGTTCGCTCACTACAGAGGCTGCAGTGTCCTTCCATTTAGTGCTTTTAACCGGAAGTAGAGTGCCTCAGTCTTCGAGCCGTCGATAGCGAATCTACTCGTATAGATTCCTCATTCATAACTCCAAGCAACGTTTGTAAGTTTTACAGTATAACTAAAAGTGTTCATACTTACTAAACCGTCTCATGAGTGATGTCTGTAGGAGTGTTTTCATTCATATTTGTACGTGCTATCGTAATGTAGTGACGCTAGTGTTGTTAGCATTAGCTAATATGCTAACACCTTTACAAGTGTCTGTGTTAGTATTGTTAAAGCCCCACTTAAGAACATTTAGTTGGTTGATTTTGCCAGTGGACAAAAGCGGTAGTGTTTTGCCAGAGAAGACCACATTTCTCTTGAGGACAAGCGCACAAATATTATGTCTGTAATGGCTATGCTGATGTAAACTTAGACTTAGACTTCCTTTTTATTGTCATAACAGCAGACACAATCAAGAAATGATCTTGCATTGCGCTACAAACATCTTTCTTGGCATTCTCTTGATGAGCTTTAAGACCTGAAATGGATTTCCCTTCACAGGTGTGCTTGAAGCTCATCGAGAGAATGCCAAGAGTGTGCAAAGTAGTAATCAGAGCAAAGGGTGGCTATTTTGAAGAAACTAGAATATAAAACATCTTTTCAGTTATTTCACCTTTATTGTTAAGTACATAACTCCACATGTGTTCATTCATAGTTTTGATGCCTTCAGTGACAATCTACAATGTAAATAGTCATGAAAATAAAGAAAACGCATTGAATGAGAAGGCATGTCCAAACTTTTGGCCTGTACTGTGTATCTGCCGCTAATATTTGAACACCTAAAATGTTGGGGTTTGCGCTCTATAGTCCAGTTCAGTGTTTTTCAACCACACACTAGTGTGCCATGAGATACAGTCTGGTGTGCCGTGGGAGATTATCTAATTTCACCCATTTGGGTTAAAAAAATGTTTTGCAAACAGTAATTATAGTCTGCAAACTATGTGTTGTTGTTGAGTGTCAGTGCTTTCTACAGCTCAGTAGAGTAACCGTGTAATACTCTTCCATATCAGTAGGTGACAGCCGGTAGCTAATTACTTTGTAGATGTCGGAAACAGCGGGACGCAGCGTGCAGGTAAAAAATCGAATGCTTAAACCAAAAAGAAACAAAAGGTGAGTGCCCCTAAGAAAAGGCATTGAAGCTTAGGGAAGGCTATGCAGAACGAAACTAAAACTGAACTGGCTACAAAGTAAACAAAAACAGAATGCTGGACGACAGCAAAGACTTACTGTGGAGCAAAGACGGCGTCCACAAAGTACATCCGAACATGACATGACAATCAACAATGTCCCCACAAAGAAGGATAAAAACAACTGAAATATTCTTGATTGCTAAAACAAAGTAGATGCGGGAAATATCGCTCAAAGGAAGACATGAAACTGCTACAGGAAAATACCAAAAAAAGAGAAAAAGCCACTAAAATAGGAGCGCAAGACAAGAACTAAAACACTACATACAGGAAAACAGCAAAAAACTCAAAATAAGTCACGGCGTGATGTGACAGGTCGTGACAGTACACCTACTTTGAGACAAGAGCTATATTGATGCATGGTTATGGTTTAAAGTCATATCCAACGATTGCGACAACGACTCTTTACTGTCAACCGAGTTTTGTTCTTTAATGGTTTCTGCTGGTGGTGTGCCTCCGGATTTTTTCAACACGAAAAATGTGCCTTGGCTCCAAAAAAGGTTGAAAAACACTGGTCCAGATGATACAATAATGCAATTGCTTCTTTTGCAAGTTGAAGGAAGAATCAGGAATATGACTGAAAATAACCCACAAAGTCAAGGGAAATTGCAGTGAAAAAGCAGAATAGAAGTAATGGGACAAGCAAACGTGGCAAAGCATGAACGATCAGGGGAATGGCGCCCAAGTCCAAATGGTGTAGTGTGAGTACTTGAGGTGGAGAGAAGGTATCTCCTTGGTTATGTTCCAGGTACAGGATGAACACGCCCAGGGTCATGTTCCACAACATTAGAGTGCAGATATTGATAATTAGAGGTGTTCATGACTCCCACCCAGAGGGGCAGAACTCCCCTTTAACCTCAAGCGACATTAAACAAATGCTGGCTGTCACTTGGGAGGCAGGTTCCAGCCATACGGAGCTGTGCTGCCGGGACAGACGTTAGAATGGAGAGGAAGGAGGCAGCCGAGGGTGGGAGGTTGTCGGCGAGGAGGGGAGGCAGTGGTGGGGAGAGGCATACGGAGGACCCCCGTGCCCCCAGCTGTCTGAGCCAGCTAATGACTCGTCTCATGGGGGCTGTTGTAGGCGAGCAGGGAAATTGAAACAGACGCCCGGACCAGGAGCTGCTACATGTGTGGCAGCGTGCCGCCATTCAAGACAACACTCAGCACAAGCAGCACAGCTAATGTGACGCAACGTGCCGCTTTTTTTTCGCTTGGACGGCTGAAATATTAGGAAAGACTATAGTTTAAGTGATTACACATGGACGATCCACAATGTATGCCCCCTGATAAAAGCTCAACTATGATGTCGGGTGGATTCTTACATGGCTGTTTAGTGTGTCAGACCTTCCTTAAAACATTGACGGTGCAGCTGCTAAAGGTTTTATTATAGTGAGAGTTTTGTTTTAAACATGCTCAACAAGTTACATTTAGATATGTCTGGGGTTGTACGGTATACCGGTATTAGTATAGTACCGCGATACTAATTAATCATTTTCGGTACTATACCGTCTCTGAAAAGTACCGGTCCCTGGACACATGAGGGCTTTGAATATGACCAATGTATGATCCTGTAACGACTTGGTATCGAATTGATACCCATATTTGTGGTATCATCCAAAACTAATGTAAAGTATCCAAACAACAGAAGAATAAGTGATTATTACATTTTAACAGAAGTGTAGATAGAACATGTTAAAAGAGAACGTAAGCAGATATTAACAGTAAATGAACAAGTAGATTATTAATTCATTTTCTACCACTTGTCTTTAATAATTTTGACAAAATAATAGAATGATAAATGACACAATATGTTACTGCATATGTCAGCAGCTAAATTAGGAGCCTTTGTTTGCTTACTTACTAATAAAAGACAAGTTGTCTTGTATGTTCACTATTTTATATAAGGACAAACTTGCAATAAGAAACATATGTTTAATGTACTGTAAGATTTGTTGTTTAAATAAAGCCAATTTTGTGGTGCCCTTTATTTAGAGAAGTACCGAAAAGTATCGAAATAATTTTGGTACCGGTACCAAAATATTGGTATCGGGACAACACTAGATATGTCACAAGTTCACATGAAAAGGAGCACAAAAAAGCCAATCTTATTAAATCATTCTTTCTGCCTTCCGCAATTACTTATGAGCATTTAAAAGAATAAAAGATAAAAGTGAAATAAAACAAAGTAAAATAAACACAATATACAAATAAATTAAAAGTATGAATAAAAGATACATTAATATATCATTGTTTTGTTCGAGTTCCTTGCTTAATCCTGTCCATAATACCAAACATTAGCCTCGTGTTCATTGAGATCATACTTTAGCGCCATTATAGAGACAGTTTGACTCTGGAACAGATCAATTTCATATTTTATTCGTTCCTTTTAAACATTCCCATCCAAAACCACCTATTATAACTAGAGAGGTTGCACTGTAATTGCGACACTAATGTGTTTTTTATTTAGTGCTGCCAATGGAAAATATTTAATATGCACGCAAAATTCCCACTTTTCATCTCAAGGGCCCACAAATTTGAGTCATTCTGCTTGTTGGCGTGCTGCCGCTGATGGAAAATGACGGAAGTGGCGGCGGCGTCCAGGCAGAATTGATCGTACAATGGGTCCAAATGAGAGGCGGGAGCCAACTACGAAGGCCGCGCATGCAGTCGGACTCCTGCAGCGCTCGTAAAGTGTGCTCTTTAAACTGCCGGGGCTCTTGGGAGAAGGAAGGATGGAGGGGACGGGTGGGGGTGCACGGTGGAGCGGGGGGGCGGGGGGTAACGCTGCCGTTGCTGCCGCCGCCGCGCTAATGAGAACTACCAGAGTGCAAACATGCATGGAAATGACTGTTATTCTGTTGATGTGCATTTAAGTGCTTTTTTACTGCCAACCACAAAGAGAGGGAAATAACTGGTGATGAATGGTGCCCCCGAAAAACATTCATTTTCCTCCTCGCAAGAGAAGTGAGGGGCACAAAATAGAAAGGGGAGGATGGGTTGGGGGCTATGATGGAAGGCAAAGACATGCGTGGCGAATATATAATTTGACTTCAGGTTGTCGACGAGACGCAACGTGGCGGCAGGAAGTTAACCTTCAGTGCTGCAGCAGACGAAAAATTTGGGGAAAAAAGGTCAAAGCGATCAAAGATCAGCTAATCAGCTCAATGAGCCTCGTTAGTAAATGGCAAAAATCTCACCTTAAGTAGTCTTAATTCCAACAACTTTATCAGGGTACCATTTCTTCTCATCCACACCACAATTGAGGTGAAACTTTTTTCTTACCTTTTCATACAGGATATCTTATTTGAGTGTCATTATTATGTAAACATATAGATTCAATAATTCGCTTTATAATTTTAAAAAAAAGTGACCCTTTGCACGCATTCATTTGTAAATATTGTCTTTTTTTAAACTATTTGACAAATTGTAAATGTTTTTCTGAATATTTTTTGTATCCTGCATTTCTATTTCCTGAGCCACCATTAACAATTTGTTGATACGCATCTTAATTTACCTTACACTAACCTTATTCTATTTTAGATCAACCTAAACATATTTCCATCTCAATTTCACACTACTAACATTTGTTCAGACATTTGACAGTTTTAACCCCTTAACAATAAAGTTTGAGCAACCGGAGTCAACATTTATTATTATAAATGATTCCATCAATTTAATATAATCCTGATTTAATAACATAATTGAATCTGATATCATCTTGTCGTGATTCAATCCTAACCTAACTAAAAAATATATATATAATAGTAAATATTTGGATAAAAATATCAAAATATGGAATAAATCAGGCTCAGTCAAGATTATTTTATTTTAACTTAATTTTGATCTAGTGTAAATTTAAATTCACTTTAATTTGCACATGATAATTCTAACCTAATTTTATTGTATCACAACTTATACTAAAACTTGCAAAAATGTTGTTTTTATTTTATAAAAAAAATAATTAAGCAACATTTTTTTCCCTATTTCTTTTCCTATTTTTTTTAAAGATTATATATACAGGTAAAAGCCAGTAAATTAGAATATTTTGAAAAACTTGATTTATTTCAGTAATTGCATTCAAAAGGTGTAACTTGTACATTATATTTATTCATTGCACACAGACTGATGCATTCAAATGTTTATTTCATTTAATTTTGATGATTTGAAGTGGCAACAAATGGAAATCCAAAATTCCGTGTGTCACAAAATTAGAATATTACTTAAGGCTAATACAAAAAAGGGATTTTTAGAAATGTTGGCCAACTGAAAAGTATGAAAATGAAAAATATGAGCATGTACAATACTCAATACTTGGTTGGAGCTCCTTTTGCCTCAATTACTGCGTTAATGCGGCGTGGCATGGAGTCGATGAGTTTCTGGCACTGCTCAGGTGTTATGAGAGCCCAGGTTGCTCTGATAGTGGCCTTCAACTCTTCTGCGTTTTTGGGTCTGGCATTCTGCATCTTCCTTTTCACAATACCCCACAGATTTTCTATGGGGCTAAGGTCAGGGGAGTTGGCGGGCCAATTTAGAACAGAAATACCATGGTCCGTAAACCAGGCACGGGTAGATTTTGCGCTGTGTGCAGGCGCCAAGTCCTGTTGGAACTTGATCTCAGGAAACAGAGTGGACCGACACCAGCAGATGACATGGCACCCCAAACCATCACTGATGGTGGAAACTTTACACTAGACTTCAGGCAACGTGGATCCTGTGCCTCTCCTGTCTTCATCCAGACTCTGGGACCTCGATTTCCAAAGGAAATGCAAAATTTGCTTTCGTCAGAAAACATGACTTTGGACCACTCAGCAGCAGTCCAGCTGGTGTCGGTCCACTCTGTTTCCTGAGATCCAGGGTCAACGCAGCCGTCTACCAGCAAGTTTTAGAGCACTTCATGCTTCCTGCTGCTGACCTGCTCTATGGAGATGGAGATTTCAAGTTCCAACAGGACTTGGCGCCTGCACACAGCGCAAAATCTACCCGTGCCTGGTTTACGGACCATGGTATTTCTGTTTTAAATTGGCCCGCCAACTCCCCTGACCTTAGCCCCATAGAAAATCTGTGGGGTATTGTGAAAAGGAAGATGCAGAATGCCAGACCCAAAAATGCAGAAGAGTTGAAGGCCACTATCAGAGCAACCTGGGCTCTCATAACACCTGAGCAGTGCCAGAAACTCATCGACTCCATGCCACGCCGCATTAACGCAGTAATTGAGGCAAAAGGAGCTCCAACCAAGTATTGAGTATTGTACATGCTCATATTTTTCATTTTCATACTTTTCAGTTGGCCAACATTTCTAAAAATCCCTTTTTTGTATTAGCCTTAAGTAATATTCTAATTTTGTGACACACGGAATTTTGGATTTTCATTTGTTGCCACTTCAAATCATCAAAATTAAATGAAATAAACATTTGAATGCATCAGTCTGTGTGCAATGAATAAATATAATGTAAGTTACACCTTTTGAATGCAATTACTGAAATAAATCAAGTTTTTCAAAATATTCTAATTTACTGGCTTTTACCTGTGTGTATATATATATATATATATATATATATATATATATATATATATATATATATATATATATATATATATATATATATATATATATCCAGGGTGTACCCCGCCTTCCGCCCGATTGTAGCTGAGATAGGCTCCAGCGCCCCCCGCGACCCCAAAGGGAATAAGCGGTAGAAAATGGATATATATATATATATATATATATATATATATATATATATATATATATATATATATATACACACACACACGTTAGGTCAGGAAAAAACACAAGCCTGTTTTGCAGGTTTCCGCTCTACCCTGGTATTGAGCACTGTATAACGGACAAACCACAGAAACCTTGACTACCGGTATATATATATATACCGTATTTTTCGGACTATAAGTCTCAGTTTTTTTCATAGTTTGGCCGGGCTCCGGTGCGACTTATATATGTTTTTTTCCTTTTTTATTATGCATTTTCGGCAGGTGCGACTTATACTCCGGTGCGACTTATACTCCGAAAAATACGGTGTGTGTGTATATATATATATATATATATATATATATATATATATATTGTTGTTTCCTCTATCTTTTTTAATGTTGATCACAGGCCACCTAAATATTTTTTTTAGCTATTGTATCTGCCACATATCTCTTACCCTCACTTAACCCAATCATAACTGTTAACTTATCTTACCTCAACTTAACTGGAACCTAACCTAATGTCAGAGTTGCCCTATTTCCTGTTATGTGTTATGAGAAAGCGTCCTTACGTGGCGCGCTGCTCGTGCTGGTGTTGATGGCGTCGTTCCACTGGTCAGCACTGGACACGGAGAAGGAGCGCTGGTGCATCCCGTCTTTGCTGCCTGCAAACACGGACGCGCCCGCCTGAAGAGACGTGCTGCTGTTGGAGTGAGGAGCGCCTGCCGAGAAGAAAACAAAGAAAAGACAGAGTGTTAAACGTGTGCGAGGAAAGAGAGTGAAAAGTTTTGCGAGGCCGCAGCCATCTTTGTCTCCAACAATCACGCACACACACACACAGCCATTCTCCTCCGCCGCTGCCTCTAATGAGGCCTTAATTAACAAGATACACTCTGAACGCTAATTATCTCGCCTCATCTCTCTGTCTGACTTCCACATTCATCTCCACTGGCGTCAGCGGGCGCTCTCTTCCTAACCTCCAATCAGGCGAGCCGCGGACGCCTAGGATCTCTTTACTAATTCATGGGCTCGGCGGCACCGTGTGGGGTCCTACCTCCTCCTGCTCCGACACACTCCCAAAAAACTCCCGTTAACAGAATATGTGCGGTTTAAACCGGAATTAAAGTTAGCGTCCAATTACACATCTGCATTTGTTTAAAGACAATACAATTTAATGAGTAACTCAATTTATCTGACGCCCATCCAGGTACACACAAACACATCAAGGCCCTTTTATTCGATAATTAGAGCAGAATATCAGCCTGTGATTGAGGCGGCGATAAGAGGAACATATAGCATGCGGGCCGCACGCTAAGTAAACCAAGCGGCACGGGCGCTTGTTAGGATAATATGTCCTACTCATTATCCCGAGTAATAAGTGTATCAAATTCACATAATCATGTCTAATTAGTATCAGTAATTATCTTGTTGGGCCCAAGAATATTAATCTTGGGGTCCCAGAGGGGAGGGAGCGCCATCGCAGCACGAGTGGGAGCGAGAGCGAGGGAATCATGCTGAGGAGCGCCGAGGAAATTAGCATGTGAAATCAGAGCAGAACACGAGGAGGAGGAGGAAGAGGAGGAATGGGAAGCAAATGGGAAAGTTTGTTTGAATAGAAAAGTGACATATGAACGACAGAAGTTTTTTTATACGCATTAATAATCACTTTTTTCGGAATGGTGCGTGGGCCTGTTCCAGGGTTCGTATTTAAAGTGTCCTTGTCACTTGCCGGAATGCCCTCAAAAATTGACCAGCATCGAAGGCACGAACATGCCGTGACTGCCCCTGACTTTTTACTTGTTAAATGGACAATTGTAACGTAATTGTTTTGTCGAATAAATTGATAAAAACACCCCAACATTACTTTTTTTCTTACATTTTCAACTGTTTAAGACGTCGCATAATTAACGTTGATCGGTATTTTGGAAACGTGTGTCAAAGGTTAATCGACATCGAGAACCGCCGAGTTGTTCCGAGATTTTCCGAGAGATGCACTGCATTTTTGTTTCATCTGACCACATGACTTTCCTCCAGCAGGTCTTATCTTTGTCCATGTGATGTCAGATCAAACCAAAATTGAGCTGTTTGGCCACAATACCCAGCAATATGTTTGGAGGAGAAAATATGTGAGGCCTTTAATCCCAGGCACACCAACCTACTGTCAAGCATGGTGGTGGTAGTATTATGCTCTGGGCCTGTTTTGCTGCCAATGGAACTGGTGCTTTACAGAGTGTAAATGGGACAATGAAAAAGGAGGATTACCTCCAAATTCTTCAGGACAACCTAAAATCATCAGTCCGGAGGTTGGGTCTTGGGCGCAGTTGGGTGTTCCAACAGGACAATGACCCCAAACACATGTCAAAAGTGGTAAAGGAATGGCTAAATCAGGCTAGAATTAAGGTTTTAGAATGGCCTTCCCAAAGTTCTGACTTAAACGTGTGGACAATGCTGAAGAAACAAGTCCATGTCAGAAAACCAACAAATTTAGCTAAACTGCACCAATTTAAGCTTGCCAGAAGCTTGTGGATGGCTACCAAAAGCGCCTTATTGCAGTGAAACTTGCCAAGGGACATGTAACCAAATATTTACATTGCTGTAATGCGATTAGGTGGCGACTTGTCCAGGGTGTACACCGCCTTCCTCCCATGTGCAGCTGAGATAGGTTCCAGCGATGGATGGATACATTGCTGTATGTATACTTTTGACCCAGCAGATTTGGTCACATTTTCAGTAGACCCATAATAAATTCATAAAAGAACCAAACTTCATGAATGTTTTTTGTGACCAACAAGTATGTGCTCCAATCACTCTATCACAAAGAAATAGGAGTTGTAGAAATTATTGGAAACTCAAGACAGCCATGACATTATGTTCTTTACAAGTGTAAGTAAACTTTTGACAAGGACTGTAAATACACACACACACACATACATATACATATATATATATATATATATATATATATATATATATATATATATATATATACATATATACAAACCCCGTTTCCATATGAGTTGGGAAATTGTGTTAGATGTAAATATAAACGGAATACAATGATTTGCAAATCCCTTTCAACCCATATTCAATTGAATGCACTACAAAGACAAGATATTTGATGTTCAAACTCATAAACTTTTTTTTTTTTTTTTTTGCAAATAATAATTAACTTAGAATTTCATGGCTGCAACACGTGCCGAAGTAGTTGGGAAAGGGCATGTTCACCACTGTGTTACATGGCCTTTCCTTTTAACAACACTCAGTAAACGTTTGGGAACTGAGGAGACACTTTTTTGAAGCTTCTCAGGCGGAATTCTTTCCCATTCTTGCTTGATGTACAGCTTAAGTTGTTCAACAGTCCGGGGGTCTCCATTGTGGTATTTTAGGCTTCATAATGCGCCACACATTTTCAATGGGAGACAGGTCTGGACTACAGGCAGGCCAGTCTAGTACCCGCACTCTTTTACTATGAAGCCACGTTGATGTAACACGTGGCTTGGCAATGTCTTGCTGAAATAAGCAGGGGCGTCCATGGTAACGTTGCTTGGATGGCAACATATGTTGCTCCAAAACCTGTATGTACCTTTCAGCATTAATGGCGCCTTCACAGATGTGTAATACACCCCCATACCATCACAGATGCTGGCTTTTCAACTTTGCACCTATAACAGTCCGGATGGTTCTTTTCCTCTTCGGTCCGGAGGACACGATGTCCACAGTTTCCAAAAACAATTTGAAATGTGGACTCGTCAGACCACAGAACACTTTTCCACTTTGTATCAGTCCATCTTAGATGAGCTCAGGCCCAGCGAAGCCGACGGCGTTTCTGGGTGTTGTTGATAAACGATTTTCGCCTTACATAGGAGAGTTTTAACTTGCACTTACAGATGTAGCGACCAACAGTAGTTACTGACAGTGGGTTTCTGAAGTGTTCCTGAGCCCATGTGGTGATATCCTTTACACACTGATGTCGCTTGTTGATGCAGGACAGCCTGAGGGATTGAAGGTCACGGGCTTAGCTGCTTACGTGCAGTGATTTCTCCAGATTCTCTGAACCCTTTGATGATATTACGGACCGTAGATGGTGAAATCCCTAAATTCCTTGCAATAGCTGGCTGAGAAAGGTTTTTCTTAAACTGCTCAACAATTTGCTCACGCATTTGTTGACAAAGTGGTGACCCTCGCCCCATCCTTGTTTGTGAATGACTGTGCATTTCATGGAATCTACTTTTATACCCAATCATGGCACCCACCTGTTCCCAATTTACCTGTTCACCTGTGGGATGTTCCAAATAAGTGTTTGATGAGCATTCCTCAACTTTATCAGTATTTATTGCCACCTTTCCCAACTTCTTTGTCACGTGTTGCTGGCATCAAATTCTAAAGTTAATGATTATTTGCAAAAAAAAAAAAGTTTATCAGTTTGAACATCAAATATGTTGTCTTTGTAGCATATTCAACTGAATATGGGTTGAAAATGATTTGCAAATCATTGTATTCCGTTTATATTTACATCTAACACAATTTCCCAACTCATATGGAAACAGTGTTTGTATATATTCCCTAATTTATGAACCCTCCTTTAAAGCAACACTTGCCTTGACCTTCAAACGTTAAACTTAGAGGCCTGCTGTTCCCATGCGGAACACATTAAAAGGCGAGGAACAGACAGTGTAACTGCCTTGTGACACAGTCACACGTCTACTCTGTCAACAAATACAGTGCACAGCCATGGAGTGGTGGCTAGGGATAGTGCCAAGGAGAAATGAGAGCTTGTCCGTCATTCAAGTCTTATATCTGTGAACACTTCGCCTTCCCGGTGAAATACGTAAACAGACAAAAAGAAAAGTGTGCAAAAAAATAATAGCCAGAAGCCTTAGCTAAGGCTACACCAACAAAATTAGTCATTTTGTGTTATCTTGAAATAAACATTGTTTGACTATTCTAACATACGGCCAAGTTCGTGCTAAAACGGCACTTAGAACTATGAAGAAAAACAGCAACATTAGCATTTATGCTAGCGCTAACATGACACTAAAGGGGGACGGTGTGGCGCAGTTGGGAGAGTGACCGTGTCAGCAACCTGAGGGTTCCTGGTTCGATCCCCAGCTTCTACCAACCTAGTCATGTCCGTTGTGTCCTTGAACAAGACACTTCACCCTTGCTCCTGATGGGTCGTGGTTAGGGCCTTGCATGGCAAGTCCCATCAGTGTGTGAATGTGTGTATGAATGGGTGAATGTGGAAATAGTGTTAAAGCGCTTTGAGTACCTTGAAGGTAGAAAAGCGCTATACAAGTATAACCCATTTACCATTAAAGGTGTCCAGGCTGGTACTATCGACCGCTAAAGTAGAGGTGTAGGCTACGTTCACACGGCAGGGTATGATCGCAAAATTAGGATGTTTTGTTAAATCCGATTTTCTTATGTAGTCGTTCACATTAGAAAAATTGGGTGTAAGTCGGTGAAGCAAACATGTCTTCAATTCTAGTACATCTGAGTCATGGTGCATTTAACTTAACTCAACTCTGATAGAGATGTGCAGTATGTTTTTAACATTTTTATTACATTTTTAAAATGTTTATTATTGTTTGTTGTCTTAGAGTATTTTATGTAGTTTTTTTTTTTTTAAAGCACTGAGCTGGATTGCTGTTCAATTTCGTTGTTTCCATTCAATGAAAATGAAGGTATTCTGATTCTGATTCCCGTCCTGATTCTGATATGTGGCAATCGCACAGATTTTGTAATATCGAAGTTAACATTTTCTTAATCTCCTAAGAGACATAATTTGGTTAAAAAAGAAGAGGGCAATAATTTGGGGGCGCATTGTGAGGCTTTTGCCGTGAGTTCTAAGGCTACGTTCACATTATCCATCCATCCATTTTCTACCGCTTATTCCCTTCGGGGTCGTGGGGGGCGCTGGAGCCTATCACAGCTACAATCGGGCGGAAGGCGGGGTACACCCTGGACAAGTCGCCACCTCATTGCAGGGCCAACACAGATAGACAGACAACATTCACACACTAGGGCCAATTTAGTGTTGCCAATCAACCTATCCCCAGGTGCATGTCTTTTGGAGGTGGAAGGAACCCGGAGTACCCGGAGGGAACCCACGCAGTCACGGGGAGAACATGCAAACTCCACACAGAAAGATCCCGAGCGCAGGATCGAACCCAGGACCTTCGTATTGTGAGGCAGACGCACTAACCCCTCTATCACCGTGCTGCCTACGTTCACATAATATGATGCCCAAATTTCATTAAATCTGATCGTTTTATGTAGTAGTTCATACTACCAAACAAATATTTGACTTCTATGCATGTCTAATGTGAATACGAATGTGTCCGTGAACTGATGTGCATGCACACACAACATGACCATCCACACGGAGTCCTGTCTTAATGGATGTAAACACGACCCCGATTTGTCTTGGTGTCAGTCCTGGCACATTCAGGCCAATTTCCTGGATTTGTGCAACCGGAGTCAACATTTATTGTTTCACGTCGGAAATTAAGAAACAGAGCAAACATTTTAGCTCTGGTAGTTTGTGGGGCTGCAGGGCACTTGTTGCTACGTCTGCACAGAGGAGGGTGTGGCGTATATTTAAATTACCGTAAATTCCCCACTATGAGCTGCTACTTTTTTCCCCTACACATTTAACTAGAGATGTCCGATAAAATCGGACTGCCGATATTATTGGCCGATATATGCTTTAAAATGTAATATCGGAAATTATCGGTATCGGTTTCAAAAAGTAAAATGTATTCATTTTTCAAATGCCTCTGAACGGAGGGGTACACGGATGTAGGGAGAAGTACAGAGCAGTTGCGTCTCCCAGTCATACTTGCCAACCCTCCCGATTTTCCCGAGAGACTCCCGAATTTCAGTGCCCCTCCCTAAAAATCTCCCGGGGCAACCATTCTACCGAATCTCTCCCAATTTTCACCCAGACAACAATATTGGGGGCGTGCCTTAAAGGCACTGCCTTTGCGTGCCAGCCCAATCACATAATATCTACGGCTTATAACACACACAAGTGAAAGCAAGGCGTATTTGATCAACAGCCATACAGGTCACACTGAGGGTGGCCGTATAAACAACTTTAACACTGTTACAAATATGCGCCACACTGTGAACCCACACCAAACAAGAATGACAAACACATTTCGGGAGAACATCCGCACCGTAACACAACATAAACACAACAGAATAATACCCAGAAACCCTTGCAGCACAAACTTTTCCGGGACGCTACAATATACACCCCCGCTACCCCCCTCCCCCAACTCCGCCCACCTCAACCTCCTCATGCTCGCTCAGGGAGAGCATGTCCCAAATTCCAAGCTGCTGTTTTGAGGCATGTTAAAAAAAATAATGCACTTTGTGACTTCAATAATAAATATGGCAGTGCCATGTTGGCATTTTTTTCCATAACTTGAGTTGATTTATTTTGGAAAACCTTGTTACATTGTTTAATGCATCCAGCGGGGCATCACAACAAAATTAGGCATAATAATGTGTTAATTCCACGACTGTATATATCGGTATCGGTTGATATGGGAATCGGTAATTAAGAGTTGGACAATATCGGAATATCGGTAAAAAAGCCATTATCGGACATCTCTAATACAGACCACTGGTATTGAAAACATATCTGCTTAATGACAGTATATATAGAAACGCTTTAGCGCTAATTTCAAGCTATAGTGTAACAACATGGTCTCAAAGCTTTTACAAAGGTACAATTAGCGCATATTGTTGCTTTAAATACTGCTTTATTTCCAAAGTTTGACTCGCTAAAAGAAAAAGAAAAAAAACCTTGAAGATAATGACAAAAGAGCTTTGTCTGCTATTTAAAATTCAACAATCACAATGTAATTGTCAAATTGGATGCTAATGATAAATGAATTATACATGGCTGTACCCATTAGTCCCCATGGACCACTCCTGCATAAAGGGGACGATAATGTAATTACAGTAGAGAAATAATCAGCTTGTGGCATTCAGAAGAGCTAATGGCTCCAGCCAGGCCCGACCTCGCCGCGTTTCAGCGTGTTGCGTAGCGATACAGGCGCCAAAGAACATAGGTCAGGTTGAGAGCTGAGACCTACAGACTTCAGTGAAGGCAACATGGGCGTTAAATGCAAACATGATGAAGAACATGAAAGCAATATCACCATACACTTTTGTCATGCCATCTCCATCATCATGTCGCATAATTGGATCATTTGAATGTAATATTTTCAATAATAAAGTATAAAAATGATTTCGCTTGGACATAATGCATTAAAAAGTAATTTGAGAGTGTTATGCAGTTAGGTGGTGGTTGGGGGGTGTGATAAGTAGAAGCGATGGATTAAGCGGGAAGCGGCGCCGCCTCTCTTCTCTTTAGGACAAGGCCGTCAGCGGGCTGATGAGCCGTGACGAGGCCCGACCCCTCCGCGGAGTTGTTGCCATTATGTACAAGTATTGGCATAATGACGCATTCATGCTAATGCGGGCCGAGCAGCACATCATTTGCCTGTGTGTAATACACCACTATCATCATCATCACCATCAGCAGCGGCATCATCATCATCATTCCGACCAACAAGCTGACGTCCTGCTATGTTCTCCGGCTCCGACCCCCCACATATTACCATATGATCTACTGTCACCGCTGTCCTTGCCACAGCACAATTAACATTTCTTATTGTTGACTTTGCTCATCACATTTACTCGGACAATATTTACTCCATGATTTAGTTAAGCTAGCTAGTAAGACCCACGAATTATGTAATTACATGAAAAAATAATATACATGGATATTCATATACTGTGTAAAAAATGACTTAAACAACACATGATGGCAATGAGAAGGTAATTATATTACAATAATAATATATGTATTAATTTAATGCAATATAATGTTAAAGTACCAATGATTGTTACACACACACTAGGTGTGGCGAAATTATTCTCTGCATTTGACCATCACCCTTGATCACCCCCTGGGAGGTGAGGGGAGCAGTGGGCAGCAGCGGTGGCTGCACCCGGGAATCTTTTTTTGGTGATTTAACCCCCAATTCCAACCCTTGATGCTGAGTGCCAAGCAGGGAGGTAATGGGTCCCATTTTTATAGTCTTTGGTATGACCCGGCCGGGTATATTTACCAGGGAAAAACATGCACTACCACATTTTTCTCTTTTTATGAAACAAATAAAAAAAAAAATGTATATATTTTTCCCAAAGAATGTATTCATGATTTGTTCACTAGAGTTGTACGGTATACCAGTATTAGTATAGAACCGTGATACTAATGAATCATATTCGGTACTATACCACCTCTGAAAAGTACCGGTCCGACTACCCCCCCGTCGTCGTCACGTCATGACATTGCTGGTTTACGAGCAGAGGAGCATGTTCGGCAGCGCACAATCACAGAGTACTTACAAGCAGACACAGTGTGTAGCCAGAAAAGGGAGAACGGACGCATTTTGGCATAAAAACTAACGCTAAAGGTGAAGTTATAACACAGAAATGCCCTCAGGAAGAGGTGCTTTAAGACATGGCGAGCTAGCTAGCGGCTACTGTCCATCCGCAGTCGGCAGTGTTGTAGCTACTTCTAAATGCTCGACGCCTCAATCATTGGTATGTTTTCATCTACAAAACCATTCTGGATATCACTCCATCTTATCTGTCTTGTCTTTTAACAAAGAAACAAGGAAGTCACAATCTTCGTTCAATGAATGTTCTGCAATTTGTCGTCCCAAAGTAAGAACTGAACTGGGCAAGAAAGCATTTAGGTTTTCAGCACCGAAGGCTTGGAATAACCTACAATCGAATATTAAACTTCAAACCCTTGTTACATTGAATGAGTTTAAAGCTTCTGTGAAAGGACTGCAGTCTACCTTGTCTGTATGCACATGTGTCATGTGAGCAAGTTTTAATGTTGTAAATGTGATGTTTTATGTGTTGTTTACTGTTTTTTAATATAACCTTGCTGCTGCCCTCTTGGCCAGGTCTCCCTTGGAAAAGAGATCCTTGATCTCAATGGGATTTTTACCTGGTTAAATAAAGGCTAAATAAAAAAATTAAAAAAAATCACTAATCCTCGCCTCCATGGCGATAAATAAAGTGAGTTTCTTACAAGTATCATCCCTGCAGGACGAGGAATAGCTAAACAAGCTTTACTACACACTGTAGCTCACTGGCGTCACAATGTAAACAAACGCTATTGGTGGATCTACACCTAACATCCACTGTAATGATACCAAGTAGAAGAGCGTGTCTAGTCGATACTACTATGATTATTATGATTATCAATATTTTTTGGCATCACAACATCTTCTTTCGTTTTTTTAAAATTTATAATATGTTTATAAACTCAGGAAATATGTCCCCACATGAGGACTTTGAATATGACCAATGTTATTATTACATTTTAAGAGAAGTGCAGATAGAACATGTTAAGAGAAAATAAGCAGATATTAACAGTAAATGAACAAGTAAGATTAATAATTCATTTTCTAACACTTGTCCTTAATACCGTTGATAAAATAATAGAATGATAAATGACACAATATGTTACTGCATATGTCAGCAGACTAAATTAGGAGCCTTTGTTTGCTTACTTACTAATAAAAGTCAAGTTGTCTAGTATGTTTACTATTCTATTTAGGGACAAACTTGCCATAAGAAACAAATGTTTAATGTACTGTAAAAGTTTTTGTTAGAATAAAGCCAATAATGCAATTTTTGTGGTCCCCTTTATTAAGAAAAGTATCGAAAAGTATCAAAATAATTTTGGTAGACTGTGGAGTACCGTATTTTTCGGAGTATAAGTCGCACCTGCTGAAAACGCATAATAAAGAAGGAAAAAAACATATATATAAGTCGCACTGGAGTATAAGTCCCATTTTTTTGGGGAAATGTATTTGATAAAACCCAACACCAAGAATAGACATTTGAAAGGCAATTTAAAATAAATAAAGAATAGTGAACAACAGGCTGAATAAGTGTACGTTATATGAGGCATAAATAACCAACTGAGAACGTGCCTGGTATGTTAACGTAACATATTATGGTAAGAGTCATTCAAATAACTATAACATATAGAACATGCTATACGTTTACCAAACAATCTGTCACTCCTAATTGCTAAATCCCATGAAATCTTATACGTCTAGTCTCTTACGCATACTTGCCAACCCTCCCGGATTTTCCGGGAGACTCCCGAAATTCAGCGCCTCTCCCGAACACCTCCCGGGACAAATTTTCTCCCGAAAATCTCCCGAAATTCAGGCGGACCTGGAGGCCACGCCCCCTCCAGCAATGTTGTTGTAATATATTGAGTTGAAGGCAATAAACAGGCGAGGGGATGAAGTACGTCTCTTTACTGTAGACTTCAGAACAGACTCACACACTTGACGTCAGGTGCGCAACACCACGTAAATCGTTGGCCAACCAAAAAGTAACCCCAGTACGCTATAGCCAACATTCACCAGGAGATGGCAACAGACAAACATAGATCACTCTATTAAATCCCTCCCCTTTTAGAATTGTAGAAGTTACTCAAAAGAAATAAACAACCCAACCAAAAAATGCAGCAACTCAATTAAAAAACTGTACTTAAGCCACATTTTTTTTTTTTTAGTACTGAACTCTTAACCCTCATTTGTAAACAATAACATGCTTATTATACAAACAGTATTTGTACATCTTTAACACAGATTTTTATACTGTCTTCAGAGATTGTGTTTTTTTGGTGGTACTCGAAACCTTTCTGGGTACCTGCGGATCACTGGTGGGGTTTTTGTTGTGGGTGATCTGGGTTCTGATGATGGCAACTCAGCAGCCCTTGAATCTGGTTCAATGATGACACTAGTTTGTGTCTGACTCACTGATGGTCCTGGTGATGGAACTGAAACAGCACTGTCCAGTTGTACTGATGGCACATTTTCTGCAACTGGTGGAGACTAGATAACTGGCAGTCTCTCCATGTTTTCTCGCCATGGTAACATGTGATCCACATGCACTGTGTGCTGTCTCTGTCCCTCTTGATAGATAGATTGATATATATATATATATATGTATATATATATATATATATATATATATATATATATATATACATACACACATATATATATATATATATATATATATATATATATATATAAGAAAATACTTCACTTTCAGTGAATTCTAGCTATATATATATATATATATATTTATTTTATTTTATATATATATATATATATATATATATATATATATATATATATACAGTATATATATGTGTATATATACATATATATATATATATATATATATATGAAATACTTGACTTGGTGAATTCTAGCTGTAAATATACTCCTCCCCTCTTAGCCACGCCCCCAACCACACCCCCGCCCCACCCCCCACCTCCCGAAATCGGAGGTCTCAAGGTTGGCAAGTATGCTCTTATGTGAATGAGCTAAGTAATATTATTTGATATTTTACGGTAATGTGTTAATAATTTCACACATAATTCGCTCCTGTGTATAAGTCGCACCCCCGGCCAAACTATGAAAAAAACTGCGACTTATAGTCCGAAAAATACAGTAAGTAAACTAACATTAGCATTCTTGTCATTTCTCATTGTGTATCATCATTACAATAATGAATCTGCTTGACCAATGAACAACCAGCAGTGGTAGTAGTCAGAGGAAAAGCATCAATAGTAATATGCTGAGAAGGAAAAAAATGGCCAAAATAGTCCTGTCTTGTCTCGTCCACAGGCCTGATTCAAGTGACTGCGCCTAATAAAAATTAGATGGCGTGTATCTGTCACTCGGTGACACCACGGAAAGGATCGCGTTAAAAAAACAAAAAAATAAAACAGCCGAAGAATTAAACCTGGCTGCCTGGCAAACCCTTGGCACGTCTTCACATTTACTCGCTTCTCATCTTCTTCCCGTCTCGGACTCATCCTGCCCGCCCCTCCTCGCCGCCATCCCTCTTGTAGCGGTGATTATAAAGGTCTTTAGATCCAAAAGGGACCAATGAATTACCAAAGGTAAAAGACAAGGCTCGTGATTTAGTCGCCGTGAATGAGAAATTACTCCTTTGTTCCCCTCATCAATTGCATGTCTAATGAAATCAAAACCTCGATCGCATAATCAGAAGAGGGTCCTTCACGCGGAGAGAGACCTGATGTGATTTGTAACCTTTCTTTTGCTAAGTGGGGATTGAGGCGCATCGCCCTCACATTGTTTGGAGCATTGAGATGCGCACGGCAGATGATCATCTTGGAAGCTTGTGTCAAGGAAGGAGTGTCCAAAGGGCAGCCTTTTTTTTTTCTTCTAAAAATACAATTGTCCAAAAAGAACAGCAACATTTATTTTATGAGAGCAGAAAGGCCGAATGTAATGAGACAAAGTGGAAATACTGACGCTTATAATACACAGCTAACATGACTGCTTTAACCTTTGATTTTGTAGAACTTTTTATTGAAGCCGTGTCGGGACAAATACAGATATTTTTAAACACACGTTTTCCTGCGTTTTGGCCTCTCGTCCGCTCAAAAAATAGGTGTTGTCTATAAAAACTGAGTTTTTTAAATTTTTATTAAGTGTCGCCGGATTTTCCGTATTTCAGGTTTCGGCGTTTGTTTGTAGACGGGCTAAAACTGAGCTTTGTGTTTTGTGTCATGTAGGGTTGTCCCGATACCAATATTTTGGTACCGGTACCAAAATGTATTTTGATACTACTTTTCTAAATAAAGGGGACCACAAAAAAGGCATTATTGGCTTTATTAAAAAAATGTAATCTTACAGTACATTAAACATCTTTCTTATTGCAATGTTGTCCCTAAATAAAATAGTGAACATACAAGACAACTTTTCTTTTATTAGTAAGCAAGCAAACAAAGGCTCCTAATTTAGTCTGCTGACATATGCAGTAACATATTGTGTCATTATCATTCTATTATTTTGTCAAAATTATGAAGGACAAACTGTAAAAATGTATTATTAATCCACTTGTTCATTTACTGTTAATATCTGCTTACTTTCTCTTTTAACATGTTCTATCTATACTTCTGTTAAAATGTAATAATCACTTATTCTTCTGTTGTTTGGATACTTTACATTAGTTTTGGATGATACCACAAATTTAGGTATCAGTCCGATACCAAGTAGTTACAAGATCATAATTTAAGTTCTCATGTGTCCAGGGACGTATTTCCTGAGTTTATAAACATAATATAAATTTAAAAAAAACAAAAAAAGGTTTTGTGATGCTAAAAAATATTGTTGTAATCATAGTAGTATCAAATAGATATGCTCCTGTACTTGGTATCATTACAGTGGATGTTAGGTGTAGATCCACCAATGCCGTTTGTTAACATTGTGACGCCGTCATGCCCGTCCCAAAAAAAAATGGGTCGGTGGGAGATGGGGGGTTGACCGGTACTTTTTAGAGGTGGTATAGTACCGAATATGATTCATTAGTATCGCGGTACTATACTAGTACCGATATACCGTACAACCCTAATGTAATGTATCACTGTATTGATAAACAGGTGTTATAATGCGTGAATAAGTCATCTAAGGTAGCTTTTTAAGTTTTCTGATTTGCCATAATGTGCATGACAACCGGGTAAATGTGTTTTTTATGTGGAGAGAAAGTTTTTTCCCTTCCACTCGGGAGTATAGAGATCATGGCCACCTTAATGCACAGGATTACCTGGGCTGAAGCCCATAGGCCCCCACCCAGTAGCTGTCAATCAAATTTTTTTTGTATTTTATTCTATTTTATAAAGCGCTTCACTATACCTTGAATGATGCCCAATACGCTTTACATGATGCATCACATTCACACACTGATGGCGGGAGCTGCCATGCAAGGCGCTAACCACGACCCATCAGGAGCAAGGTGAGTGAAGTGTCTTGCTCAAGTATACAATGGCCGTGACGAGTATGGCGGAAGCTGGAATCAAACCTGGAACCCTCAAGTCGCTGGCACAGCCCCTCTACCGTCTCTGCTTCGTTACCGATTTTGTACACTCTCTCTTTCTCGGCTGCGTTGTTTTTTCTACTGTTCCGTAGGGCCAGTGAACCCAGGTCGCCGATGTGAGAGGCGAGCGCCGTGACTACTGAGCTAAAAGCACAGGCAATCTTGTGGACAGATAGCACTATTCTTGAGGGTGACTGGCCTATGTTACACCTGCACAGACATACATGCACACGTCGCAAAGGAGATGTACCGTATTTTTTGTATTTATTATAAGGCGCACTGCCGATGAGCAGGTATATTCAGGTCTTTTTTCATACAAAAGTCGCATCGGATTATAAGGCGCATTAAAGGGGTCATATTATGATTTTTTTTCTAAATGTAATTTTTCTAAAATAAAAATTTCATTGTGGTCTACATAACATGTATGGTGGTTCTTTAGTCAAAATGTTGCATAGATTATGTTTTACAGATCATCTTCAAGTCGCTTTCTGACAGGCTCTTCAGGATGCACCGTTTTGTGGGCGGTCTTATTTACGTGGCTCACCTTCAACAGCGTCTTCTCCCCGTCATCTTTGTTGTAGCGGTGTAGCGTGCAAGGACGGGCGTGGAAGAAGTGTCAAAAGATGGAGCTAACTGTTTTAATGACATTCAGACTTTACTTAAATCAATAACGGAGCAGCATCTTCTCATCCGTGGCTCACTAGTGCAACATCAACGCCGGAAATGTGTCCTATGAAAAACTGTCCGACCGGAACCCTCTAATAACTAAAGTTCCTTGGGTGAATTATGTAAACTCACTACAGTTTTTAGCGCTTTCATAGCTAGTCTACTGACAGATATAAGTAAGAACTTCACGCTATTTTATATTAGAAATGGCAACAGAGGAAGATGAATGTCACATAAGAAGGTAGAGAAAAAGAAGAAGCTTATGACTACACGAAATACAATTACAAACGCGCGCGCATTTTCAGTACTTATGCAGATCCCATATGCACATCAGCAGGTACCAGTAGGTAAGAAAAGTTGGTTTTGTATAATATTGCAAAACAAAACGCCACATAATATGTCCGCTAATAGGTGACATTTTGAGGTCTTTATACACACACCATAATAATACTTGTATGTTTAATGCGCTGACAATCCATCAAGCGGTGCAGCTTCAGAGCTTACCGAAGTCATACTAAAAACATTTTGACAGATTTTTGAGCGCCGTGTGTAATGTTCTATATTCTCAATGGAACATTTAAAGTTTTGGTGTTGTTTACTTGAGTCATATTGCAGTCTACACATATCTCTTATGTATGACTGCCATCTACTGGTCACACTTATCATTACACCATGTACCAAATAAAATAGCTTCGAGGTCGGTAAGCACAACCAGAATTATGCCGTACGTTAGGCGCACCGATTATAAGGCGCACTGTCGATTTTTGAGAAAATGAAAGGATTTTAAGTGCGCCTTATATTCCGGAAAATACAGTACTCATGAGCAGCCTTCCCCTCACTATAGGACATGTACTCTACCAGGGCCACCAGGAGAGCACACAACATCATAAAGGATAGAACACACCCCTAGCACAGTCTCTTCAGCCTCCTACCATCAGACAGACGATACAGGAGCCTGAAATCCAGGACTACGAGACTGACAAACAGTTTCTACCCACAGGCCATCAGGCTCGTGAATGCTAACTTGTGAATGCTAGCTCCCCCCGCCCCCAGTTTTACTTTTATCTTTTTGAACAAAAGACAGCTACCATGACCACCACCGAACTGTGAACCATCACTGTAGACACTTTTCACCTTTGATCACTAAAGACACTTTAACTGCTGCTGTGACCCAAGGTCACCTCCATATTTATACTGTTGACTGTCAATCAGAATGTGCAATAATGTTATGTTACTTACTGTGCATTGTATATACATTTTTATTTTTATTTTTTATTTTTAGCTAAGTACCGTGTGACTTGTTGAAGGGTGGACTAGCAAAGTAAGATTTTCATTGTACGGCAAACTGTCTGTTTAACTGTGCATATGACAATAAACAATCTTGAATCTTGAATCTTGAACATGTTTTCTTTATTTTTTTTTGTTGCTTTTCTGTTGAGTAAAATCTGATTTTTTCTTTCTTTTAAAACTGGTGTTTAGTTTTATGGAAGGTTTTTTGGGGGTGAGGGGGGATTAAGGTTATATGGGGTAGGGGGAGGGGTATATGGTAGCCCATTTCACAAACATATCAATTACAAATCTAACATTCTTAGATTTTCAGTACTTTCTGGAAAAATCACTGGGTGGAAAGGAACTACCCAAAAAATCTTTCCTGTCCTGTTTTCAAAGCCAGAACGACCCTGCCTGCACGTCCTCTGCTCTGTAAACTCCTGCATCTTTTCAACGTTTGACTAATAGACCCGTTTAGTGGCTGTGGCCCCTCTGCCAACGGCCTGCCAGGACAGCGCCAGGGGTCCCCCGCTCTTTTTGGCTCAGCAGAACCCCGTCTTCCTGACCACTTGGCTTGAGCCCCAACTAGCAGAACACAGTGGCCATGAAGGACCTGCCTCCCTGCAGGTGGTGGCTAATTATTATTAATTACTCTTAAATGTCCCATTACTGCTTCAGCCAGCTCGCAGCTCATTGGGAGCTTTATTTTTAAACCTCAACCTCCGCCATGATGTTTGGACCACACCCACCAGTGAAGACATTACTAGAACATAGGTCAAAGAAGCTTCTTGCCATTTCCTCCAACATGTCTATTATGTTTAAATGCATCCCAGATGAATGACTTAAAAGAATTAATACGCATCTCACGGCCGCTCGTTAAGGCCTCATTGTGCAAACTACGTACAAGGCAGCTAATTTGCATGTGGGGAACATATGGAGAGTACGTAATTAACCTGCTGGGTTGCTTTTTTTTATCGTTCATCAGTAACAGGGAGTACAGTCTGGTCATGAAGAGTCATTAATGTACCCGTTATTTATTTTCTTATTTAAAAAAACAAACAAAAAACAGCAAAAACTAACATTTAATTTAAGATGAAAATATAAATAGATAAAATGAAATAAATACTGTGTTTTTTTTGTTTTATGACTAGAACATTTAGCATTACCGTATTTTCCGTAAGGCGCCCTTAAAATCCTTTAATTTTCTCAAAAATCCACAGTGCGCCTTATAACCCGGTGCGCCTAAACTACAGCATAATTCTGGTTGTGCTTACAAACCTCGAAGCAATTTTATTTGGTACATGGTGTAAGGATAAGTGTGACCAGTAGATGGCAGTCGTACACAAGAGATACGTGTAAACTGCAAGATGACGCCAGTAAACAACACCAAAACGTTAAATGTTCCATTGAGAATATAGAACATTACACACTGCACTCAAAAATCTAACAAAATATTTTAGTACGACTTCGGTAAGCTATGAAGCTGCACCGCTTGATGGATTGTTGGTAGTATTATTAAGGTGTGTGGGACGGCGTGGCGCAGTGGAATAGTGGCCGTGCGCAACCCGAGGGTCACTGGTTCAATCCCCACCTAGTACCATCCTAGTCATGTCCGTTGTGTCCTGAGCAAGACACTTCACCCTTGCTCCTGATGGGTGCTGGTTAGCGCCTTGCATGGCAGCTCCCTCCATCAGTGTGTGAATGTGTGTGTGAATGGGTAAATGTGGAAGTAGTGTCAAAGCGCTTTGAGTACCTTGAAGGTAGAAAAGCGCTATACAAGTACAACCCATTTATCATTTATTTAAGGACCGCAAAATAGCACCTAATAGCCGACATATAATCTGGCGTTTAGTTAAGCAATATTATACAAAACCAACATTTCTTACCTTCTGGTACCTGCTGATGTGTATTTGGGATCTGTATAAGTCCTGAAAATGTGCCCGCGTCCGCAATTAAAAAGTTAAAGTACCAATGATTGTCACACACACGAGGTGTGGCGTAATTATTCTCTGCATTTGACCCATCACCCTATTGTAGTCCGTGCCGACACCGTAGTCATAAGCTTCTTCTTTTTCTCTACCTTCTTATGTAGCATTCATCTTCCTCTGTTGCCATTTCTAATATAAAGAAGGGTAAAGTTCTTACTTACATCTGTCAGTAGACTAGCTATCAAAGCGCTAAAAACTGTAGTGGGTTTACATAATTCACCCATGGAACTTTAGTTATTAGAAGGTTCCGGTCGGACGTTTTTTTCACGGGACACATTTCCAGCGTTGATGTTGCACTAGTGAGCCACGGATGAGAAGATGCTGCTCCGTTATTGATTTAAGTAAAGTCTGAATGTCATTAAAATCGTTAGCTCCATCTTTTGACACTTCTTCCACTCCCATCCTTGCACGCTACACCCCTACAACAAAGATGACGGGGAGAAAACGCTGTCGAAGGTGAGTCACGTAAATAAGACCGCACACAAAACGGCGCATCCTGAGGAGACGCTCAGAAAGCTACTTGAAGATGATCTGTAAAACATAATCTATGCAACACTTTCACCAAAGAACCACCATCACATGTTATGTAGACCACACGATAGTGTTTTAAATGTAGAAAAAAATCATAATATGACCCCTTTAATGTGTGTGCCTTTTGTATGAAAATAGACCTGAATAGACCCGCTCATCGGCAGTGCGCCTTATAATCCAATGCGCCCTATGGTCCGAAAAATACGGTATATTATTATTATTTAATGGATCCATTACTAATTCACAGATCCATCAAATGTTGAAATATACCTTCTCATTTGCTAACGAAATATATTATCTATTATTAAAAAACAACAAAAATAAAACACTAATAATTAAATAATATGATGGTAGGTTGTGAGTTCAAACCCTGGCCGTTGTGAGTTCAAACAACGGCCGAGTCATACCAAAGACGATACAAATGGGACCCATTACCTCCCTGCTTGGCACTCAGCATCAAGGGTTGGAATTGGGGGTTAAATCACCAAAAATGATTCCCGGGCGCGGCACCGCTGCTGCCCACTGCTCCCCTCACCTCCCAGGGGGTGATCAAGGGGAAGGGTCAAATGCAGAGGACAAATTTCACCACATCTAGTGTGTGTGTGACAATCATTGGTACTTTAACTTTAAATGTAGGGGATTTTTCCACGATTTATTGCAATACTATTTTATGCTAACAACATCATTTACTGGCATACAAATCCATCAAAGATTTGGATATACTTTCTCATGTAATATACTACCGTATTTTTCGGACTATAAGTCGCAGTTTTTTTTTATAGTTTGGCCGGGGGTGAGACTTATGTGTGAAATTATTAACACATTACCGTAAAATATCAAATAATATTATTTAGCTCATTCACATAAGAGACTAGACGTATAAGATTTCATGGGATTTAGCGATTAGGAGTGACAGATTGTTTGGTAAACGTATAGCATGTTCTATATGTTATAGTTATTTGAATGACTCTTACCATAATATGTTACGTTAACATACCAGGCACCTTCTCAGTTGGTTATTTATGCGTCATATAACGTACACTTATTCAGCCTGTTGTTCACTATTTTTTATTTATTTGAAATTGCCTTTCAAATGTCTATTCTTGGTGTTGGGTTTTATCAAATACATTTCCCCAAAAAATGCAACTTATACACCAGTGCGACTAATATATGTTTTTTTCCTTCTTTATTATGCATTTTCGGCCGGTGCGACTTATACTCCGGAGCGACTTATACTCCGAAAAATACGGTATATATAATTGACTAAAAAAAATATTATTAAAATAATAATTTAATTTTAAAAAGCAGACTTTTGTATACCCTTTTTATGTATTTATGTATTTCTCTGTGAGCGCTTTGAGTATCTAACAATAGAAAAGCGCGATATAAAATCTAATCCATTATCATTATTATTATGTATCAGAGCAGGGGTCGGCAACCCAAAATGTTGAAAGAGCCATATGGGACTAGAAATACAAAATAATTATGTCAGGAGCCACAAAAAATTAAAAGCCTTCTATAAGTGGTATAATGAAGTCAACACATGATATAAGTGTCTATATTAGCCTACTATCAAAATGACTATGTGTCGCGGGCTGACACAAATCTTCGTTGACAGAAATGTTGAAATGTAATATTTATTCTACTAATTTTTACAACATTGGAAACATTAGTAAAATGCAGGCTTCTCCGAGGATGACATTACTTCTGGAAATTACTCGCTTAGAATGGCCAAAGGTATAGATGTGTGTGTCCAAGTTAAAGGAAATGGCAGGATGTCTTCTTCTAATGGATTTATTACAATCTATGCAAGCTGGGTAACGTTTGCTGTGGTCTATAACGGCACACAAACAACCATCAGAAATAAAGGAAATATTAAATACAGAATGTGTCATGAGACATACAAATATAAATTAAATACACAGAGGACATAGGAAATTAAATGAGCTCAACTATACCTACAAGTGAGGCATAATGATGCGATACGTACATAAAGCTAGCCTAAATAGCATGTTAGCATTGATTAGCTTGCAGTCATGCACTGACCAAATATGCTTGAAAAGTACTGCACACAAGTCAATAACGTCAACAAAGTTCACCTTTGTGCATTCACACACAGCATAAAAAGTTTGGTGGACAAAATGAGACGAATAAGGACTGGCATAAAACACGTCTTTCTGTGGCATCATTGAAGAAAGTTATACATGTAAACCAACTACGGTGAGTTCAAGGACCGCCAAAATTAGTTGGACAAAACTTCACTCGCCAAATACTCTCATTAGAGAATCATGTATAATATAAACAGTGGGATTTCTAACAATTAGGGAGGTTTGTGTCATGTTCTCCTACAGGAACCATATTAAAACAAAAATATATTTTCCCCCCATCTTTTTCTATTTTCATACAGTTTTGAAAAAGCTCCAGGGACCCACTAGGGCAGCGCTAACGAGTTGCAGGTTGCAGACCCCTGTATTAGCGTAATATATAATGCTAATATCATATTCTATAATATACAAACCCATTAAAAGACTGGATACACATTCCCAACTTAGAAGGCGACTCAGTGTATCTAAATATTTTGGTACTGCACATTATATAAGTGTAAATGATGCTTGTCTAGGAGAAGTCACTTGGTATCTGCCAAATACCGCCTCTTGCCCATTAAACGAAGGACATTAATCATTTCATTAATCTTACACATGAATCTAATCTACTTTTACACTTTTTAATCGTTATCATGCATACATGTTTTACATTCATCCATCAAATATGTATAATTTTTCACTAAATTGAGAACCTGTACCAATAATATGCTAGGACTGCTGCGGACTCCTCCTTAAACCTTTATCCCAGTAATGAGGTGAATAACGCTACCTGTGCTCCCGATGCCCAGCTGCAGAGCGCTGCGGTCCTTGGTCAGCCCGTTGGTCTTGGGGCTTGCGGTGGGGGCTACCGTGGCCACCGCTCTCGGGGGTCGCTTGCCGGGAACTTTGACCGTGGTCCGGAGTAGGTCGATCTCCTTTCCGTGCACATTCTGCATGTAGTCCTATGGGAGGGAAGGAATTTGCATTTGTCGAAAGAAAAACATCTAAGAGATACTCTTTAAAGAACTCAAACATGTACCGTATCAACCTATCTAACATACAGTATAAGCATATGGTGTTTACAAGTTACATGAAAGGAGCATACCAATAACAGGGTTTATGCAGGTATCAGTTAATGCAATTTAATGATTTTTATTGCCTTTTTAATTAAACTTAAAACTAATTTTATACCCAAGTCCTACTGCACATCCTTAATTATAAATGGTCAAAAGCTTAGCTTTTGTAAAAACAAAATTGTAAGCATTTGAAAATGATAATCTTGAATAGTTGAAAAGTTCACATTAGGGTTGTATGGTATACCAGTACTGGTATGGTATCGCGGTACTAATGAATCAAAAACGGTACTATACTCTGTTTGAAAAGTACCGGTTCGTCGTCACGTCATGACATTGCTGGTTTTGCGAGCAGAGGAGCATGTTCGGCAGTGCACAATCACTGAGTACTTACAAGCAGACAAGGTGTGTAGACAGAAAAGGGAGAACGGACGCATTTCCGCCTAAAAACTAACGATAAAGGTGAAGTTATCACACTGAAACGCCCTCAGGAAGAGGTGCTTTAAGACATAGCTAGCTAGCTAACGGGGAAAGTCCTTGGTGCATTTGCAAACAGCTGAAATTATGTACAAAGCAAACTATAACCTGCTACCCAGGAATATACAACAATTCTTCTCAACAAAAGAGGATAAATATAACCTTAGAGGAAAATGTAATTTAAAACATTTGTATGCGCGTACAACACTTAAAACTTTAGCATATCAGAATGTGGAATTAAATTATGGAATAGATTAACAAAATAAATCAAACAAAGCACCAATATGATCCAGTTTAAGAGACTGTTCAAACTACAAGTGTTTACAAAGTACAAAGAACAACTATGATGAACATCTTGAACTTTTTTTTTTTTTTTTGAGATAAGGATTATTTATATATTTAATATTGTTTACTTACTTACGGTATATGTCAGAATGAGATATTTTTAAGTGTTCTTTTTTAATCCATAGTCATGTTTAAAGCAGCTAGTTTTTTCCCATGTAGTGTGTCTTCTCGTGACTTCGTTGCTTTTATCTTATGTCCTGTTTGTTGGCTCACAGAGCTGTTTTGGCCAGTTCCTTATCTGTTTTGAAGAAGCAGCAGCACTCCTTTCTGTTTTTCGCTCTACATAAACTGACTCTTTTTGTTTGGATTTAGACCTTGCTTGCTGATGCTACGGTTGCATTGTAAGGACTGGTGCCCTGAAGCTTCAGTAAAACGTGGTATTGTACCATTCTGTCTCTGGGGTCCTTTTTACTCAACATATATGTCATCCAAAAGAATTTGGAATTGACCAGTGTGTTTTATTCCCTGAGAGGAAGACCGGTCGCGCACAACATATATTATTTATTTATTATGTATTTATTCACTGTTCTGTTACAGACAACAAGGACATATGATACAATTGCTATGATATGAAAAGGGGTAGGATATAAGCTCTGCTTCTTTCTACTCCTGTAATGAAACAACTGGAAATATGTGATGCATTACATTGTATCGTATGCATGTTCGAACTGAACATAGATTGTCAGGACATAACGCTCTAATGTCGGCCAAATTTATAACAATCGTATTGTTTAGCCTCTGTTTTGCACAAATTCAATTACTCATGTATTGTTATTAAATGGGTTACTTATTGCTTAGTTCTGCATTTATTTAGAGCAGGGGTCGGGAACCTTTTTGGCTGAGAACCATGAAATCCAAATATTTTAAAATGTATTTCCGTGAGAGCCGTATAATATTTTTTAACAATGGATACAACTAAATGCGTGCATTTTTAAGTAAGACCAACATTTTTAGAGTATAATAAGTCTCTTATCTTACCATTAATGCGACTTCTGTTGCTGCATGGTTTTGCTGATGGCTTTGTAGTCTGGTTGATACGTGGTTATTTTTAACACTGTGATTACCAGCGGAATTATTCATTACTTATCGTGTCAAGCAGTGTCAGCTAAGATTTATCTGAGAGCCAGAAGCAGTCATCAAAAGAGCCACAGGTTCCCTACCCCTGATTTAGACGTTACATAATGTTTCCCAGTTTTAAGTCCTATATTCAATTATTTATTTATTCATGTATTTTAGTTTCTATTACCGTATTTTTCGGAGTATAAGTCGCACTGGAGTATAAGTCGCACCTGCCGAAAATGCATAATAAAGAAGGAAAAAAACATTTACCGTATTTTTCGGACTATAAGTCGCAGTTTTTTTCATAGTTTGGCCGGGCTCCAGTGCAACTTATATATGTCTTTTTCCTTCTTTATTATGCATTTTCGGCAGGTGCGACTTATACCCTGGTGCAACTTATACTCCGAAAAATACGGTATAAGTCGCACTGGAGCCCGGCCAAACTATGAAAAAAACTGCGACTTATAGTCCGAAAAATATGGTATTAACTTTGTTTAGGCACATAAGCATCTACCTAGATGCTCCATCCCTTTCTCTCTAAACCAGGGGTGTCAAACTCATTTTAGATCAGGGGCCACATGGAGAAAAATCTACTCCCAAGTGGGCCGGACTGGTAAAATCACGGCACGATAACTTAAAAATATAGACAACTTCAGATTGTTTTCTTTGTTTAAAAATAGAAAAAGCACATTCAGAAAATGTACAAATCATAATGTTGTTGTTTTGGGTTTTTTTACACTTACATGTTGCGGTTAGTATTATTCTGTCTTTATTTGTCGTTCTCTATATTTTCTGAATACATAACTCATTGGTGTTAATTTTCAATCTATCAAGAAAAAAAAATTACATAAAAATCAAATTACAGGGTGTTATTTATGTAGTTTGATCTTTTTCTTCGACTGGTGCACTAACATCATGTGGTGTATGTTGTACAAATGTAGCATCATCTACAAAGATACAAAGAATTGCTATTGCGACATCCAGTGGACACATTTAGAACAGCAGTTTCTTTCATTCAAAAATTTCGGCTCATGTTTATACTTAGCAAACTCATCCTGCAGGCCGAATAAAACCTGTTCGCCGGCCGTACGTTTGACACCCCTGTTGTAGAGCCTTCCAGCACTGGAATGTTTTCGTTTTAGGACAATTAATGAGTAAGAATAAGAAGTACGAAATTAACCTTTGATGGACTTTTATGCCGATGATATGACCAAAGAAACTGTGGAGGCCATGAGTAGTTCCTTCAGCGCAGTGCAGGAGGAGATCATGTTGAGTCCTATTTTATGCTCTCATTCTATATTGTGTTTTGGAAAAAAGGTTGTCATAAACGTTACTTAATTCATTTAAAAAAATAATACGACAGAAAACACATTTTTACAATTTTTATACTTGGCAAACTCATCTCGCGGGCCGGATAAAACCTGTTTGCGGGCCTGATCCGGCCCTCGGGCCGTACGTTTGACACCCTCACTCTAAACGCACATGTGAACAAATGATGGGTAATTGTTGAGACACTGAGAAAGGGCAGGATTAAATAAAGTCCTCTTCTTCCTTCTCCTTTTTGGACATGTTGAACCGTGCAAGTTTAATCATGTAAGTTGTTAAGCGTGTTCCAAACAAATGAAACCATGACCATTAGCGGAGGAAAAAGAAGGGATCATGGAGGAATAACAAATTAAAAGTCCATCCGTGTTAGTTAGTCCCAGGCGACGGGGGAGCGTCCGCTGTGGCGGTGGACAAATCATTACATACATCACCTGTGCCCACGCCGCCTCTTTAACGATAATCAACGCCAACAGTCATTTTCTTTCAATTTGCTTTAAAGCCACCCAAATGTGTCAAGCCGAGGTGAAAACCACGGCGCTCAGCAGAAAGAGGCGGCGTCGGCCTTTTCCGCCCCCACCAACTCCTGGCGTTTTATTACCATGTCATAAAGCACTCATTTCTCTCCCAAGCCTCCTTGCTAATTACCCAGTGAGCGCTCTCATTTCGTTTTATTGCGGGAATTAACAGCCAGATCGAAGCGTGCAAAGCTATTAAGATGTGTGATTAAGCCACATTCAATTAGTTTCTACAAACAATTTAATTGATGTAGCAGATAGAATTAACAGAAGGTGATTGTGTGGATGGCTTGGCTGGCTGTGAAATTAAAGGATCCCGCTCTCTCCCTCGTTCGTCTCTCTCTCTTTTCCCCAACCGCCTCGCACGCGTCGTCGCTACGCTCCACAGCGCCAAACCGGCTCGGGCT
Organism: Nerophis lumbriciformis; assembly: GCF_033978685.3. Classification (NCBI taxonomy): domain Eukaryota; kingdom Metazoa; phylum Chordata; class Actinopteri; order Syngnathiformes; family Syngnathidae; genus Nerophis; species Nerophis lumbriciformis. The sequence goes on from NC_084566.2 coordinate 20,061,052, forward strand.
GTTACCAAAGTAACGTCAGCCCTGTTCTCTCCGAGATTGCTGACCTGTAATGGTTGTAATGATCAAGGATGGCGTGTTCAGTCAATTACATAAAATACATCGCTAGATTAGCATATCTTGGCTAACGACAGTTCAACACCCAATTTGTTCTTATTGACCCTTCTTGTTAGACACAAGATGCTAACAGCGTTTAATATTTCCCTCTAGGTGCTCTTAACAGCTAAGGATGGCAGCAAAATATTCAGATTCAGCCATCCATTTTTAATAACACATTTTGGGTGAGCTGGGGGGCAAGTTACACCCTGAAATTGCCAGCAGTCAACCACAGGACACATACAGTACGTATATCCATACATATACAGGCCTCAAATTTTAACTTTTTAAGGTCAAGGCAAGTGTTGCCTTTAAGGAGGGCTCATATTTTAGGGCACCAATGCAAACATATACTGTATACAGTCGTTGTCAAAAGTTGACATACACTTGTAAAGAACGTAATGTCATGGCTGTGTCTCCATCTAAACACAACAGTGCACTCTCTAACGCACGACGGGAAGTGAGGGGAAAATGACGTTAAACCAAGCATTTGGCTCCGTTTACTCTGAGGGGAAATCTGCCGAGCAAAGTTGTTGTTCTTAGTCCGCCATGATTATCAAGCCAAACGATGCTAGTGCGCCTGCGCCTGACTTCCTGTTGCCTAAAATTAATTATAAATGACGGTTTTTCGGTAATTAAAAAATCAAACGGTATTACTAACCGTCTGGAATTTTATCGCAAATTGTCATCATACCGTTTACTGTTACATCCCTAGTCCATTTAACAAGTAAAAAGTCATGGGCGGTCACGGCATGTTCTTGCCGCAGATGTTGGTAATTTTTTTTAGGGCTTACGGCAAATGACGAGGGCGGTCGCGGCTTTTGCCGCAGTTGCAGTGGTTAAATTCGAGCCCGGCATATATCCATATGTATATACTGTACATACATATATTTATTTATAAACATATATACACATACATACATATATGTGTATATATATGCATATATGTATATATACATACAGTATGTATGTAAATGTATACATATATACACATATACAGTATATACACATTATGTATATATACAGTATAGACACTCATACTCGTGCCTACAAACAATTTCGAGTCACCAGCTGGCCTAACTTGTATGTTTTCTGCATGAAGTACCCGGCGACTGAGTGTTAACCGCTACGCTTGATACCTTAAATCAGGGGTCCCCAAACTTTTTGATATCATATTACTCTTACACATTAGCATAACGTTATCCACTTTTTGATCAATATTAGGCCTTTTTTCTTTTGGACTTTCTTCCATAATCCATCCATTTTCTACCGCGTATCCCTCTCTCAGGCGCGGGGGGCGGCTGGAGCCTATCGCAACTGCACTCGGGCAGTTGGGATAAGGCAGTCTGGACAAGTCACCACCTCATCCCAGGGCCAACACAGACAGACAACATTCACGCACAAGGGGCCATTTACCGTTGCCAATCAGCTTATCCGCAGGTGCATTTTTTACTAAATTAAGAAATTAAAAGCAAACTGCTAAATTTTATTTGCGTTTCAATCATAATTATACTATTTTTAAAGAACTAAAAAATATGTGACATCATAAAGTCACTCAAATGCATTGCACATGCAAATGCACATATATAAACTTTTATCATTTACAAAACCCAAAACCAGTGAAGTTGGCACGTTGTGTAAATGGTAAATAAAAACAAAATACAATGATTTGCAAATCATTTTCAACCTATATTCAATTGAATAGACTGCAAAGACAAGATACTTAACGCTTCGAACCGGTAAACTATTGTTATTTTTTGCAAATATTAGCTCATTTGGAATTTGATGCCTGCAACATGTGTCAAAAAAGCTGGGAGAAGTGGCAAAAAAGACTGAGAACGTTGAGGAATGTTCATCAAACACTTATTTGGAACATCCCACAGGTGAACAGGCTAATTGGGAACAGGTGGGTGCCATGATTGGGTATAAAAGCAGGTTCCATGAAATGCTCAGTCATTCACAAACAAGAACGGGGCGAGGGTCACCACTTTGTCAACAAATGCGTGAGCAAATTGTCCAACAGTTTAAGAACAACATTTTTCAACGAGCTATTGCAAGATATTTTAAGATTTCAACATCTACAATTCTTAATATCATCAAAAGATTCAGAGAATCTGGAGCAAACACTGCATGTAAGCGGCAAGGCCGTGACCTTTGATCCCTCAGGCGGTCCTGCATCAAAAAGCGACATCAGTGTATAAAAGATATCACCACATGGGCTCAGGAACACTTCAGAAAACTACTTTTAGTAACTACAGTTCGTCGCTACATCTGTAAGTGCAAGTTAAAACTATACTATGCAAAGCTAAAGCCATTTATCAACAACACCCAGAAATGCCCCCGGCTTCGCTGGGCCCGAGCTCATCTAAGGTGAACTGATGCAAAGTGGAAAAGTATTCTGTGGTCTGACGAGTCCATATTTCAAGTTGTTTTTGGAAACTGTGGACGTTGTGTCCTCCGGACCAAAGAGGAAAAGAACCCTCCGGACTGTTATAGGCGCAAAGTTGAAAAGCCAGCATCTGTGATGGTATGGGGGTGTATTAGTGCCCAAGACATGGGTAACTTACACATCTGTGAAGGCACCATTAATGCTGAAAGGTACATACAGGTTTTGGAGCAACATATGTTGCCATCCAAGCAACGTTACCATGGACGCCCCTGCTTATTTCAGCAAGACAATGCCAAGCCATGTGTTACACAGCGCGGCTTCATGGTAAAAGAGTGCAGGTACTAGACTGGCCTGCCTGTAGTCCTGACCTATCTCCAATTAAAAATGTGTGGTGCAATATGAAGCCTAAAATACGACAATGAAGACCCCGGACTGTTGATCAACTCAAGCTGTACATCAAGCAAGAATGGGAAAGAATTCCACCTGAAAAGCTTAAAAAATTGGTCTCCTCAGTTCCCAAACGTTAACTGCAATGTGTTGCTGCCATTAAATTCTAAGTTAATGATTATTTGCAAAAAAAAAACAAGGTTCTCAGTTCGAACATTAAATATATTGTCTTTGCAGTCTATTCAATTGAATATAAGTTGAAAAGGATTTGCAAATCATTGTATTCTGTTTTTATTTACACAACGTGCCAACTTCACTTTGGGTTTTGTATAAGATCAGTTTTTATTTACTGTTTTACTGATGACTGACCTGGCATGATTTTTTTTCCCCAGGTCTGTATAAAAAACCAAAATTTTGTCTAAGGTGGCCAAAATTGTTTTGTACAAACGTATTGACTGATATAAGGAAAGTTGTGGCAAAAGATGGACCTTTTTCTGTGCGGCACCGACAGCCAGTGGAGTGTTTAAGCGGCATTAGCCGACCCGGCGGGACTCTGACAAAGATGGATGTGCTCGGCCGGGCCGGACTCGGCTGCCACGCGGGGAGAGACATTACAAGTACAAGGCAGCGTGACGTCGAAGACCGCGGCCACGTCTCCATTAGCAGGAATGAGCACCGCGGGAGGTCGGAGATGACCACCGGGATGCCCCCTTGCTTAACACTAACGCTGGAGACTGGCCTAAATAGCCATTATATAGCAATCAGGCTCAGGCAAGTCATTAGCTGCCTGTTTGTAATCGACTTTGATGCAGCAGGAAATGGAGTGGCATGGAGAGAGAGCGGGCGAGCGAGAGAGGGAGGAAAAACAAAGCTTAGCAGTCGGGAGAGAAGCTCGGGAGCTCCGACCAAACACATAAAAGAAATGGGATGTGATGAGAGGAGGAGGGGCCGGCGGGGCGCGGTGGGACTCACGTGTAAGCTGGGGTGATAAGTGAGGACGCCGTTATCGCACAGGGTGACGTATTTCTTCTTCCACTCCTTGTTGAGGGATTTGCCACTTCGCTTCAGGAGGATTCCCTGTCAGAGAGCACATAAACACACGGTGAGCGCCAGCCATCAAATGTACGTTAAACACCATAAGCACAGCCGGCGTCGCCATTACGGCAAACACTTGGAGCGCCGCGGGCTCAGCGGAATTCAGTCGGGGAATGTGTTGGAGCGCACCTTTATTTCTTTTTTTACACTGGAAGATGATATTTTTCTAGCGTCACTGGGCCGCAATGCTCTACTCCAAAAAATATAGCGGGTGCTGTTGAAACACAGTCCGCAAATATGCTTTGAACAGGCTCTCTAGTTAGTCACAGTGCATCAGTCAGGGGAGTTTTATTGCTGTGTCAACAAGAGACACAAGTGAGGCTTGGCCAAGATGTTAAATGGATAAAGTTTATTATAAATTATTTCTACCACTTTTGCGGATTTTTCAATATCAGTTTCTTACAAGCTCTATAATCCAGGGGTGTCAAACTTATTTTAGCTCAGGGGCCGCAGATGGTGATCCAGGAACAAGAAAATGCATAATGCAAGAAATTGTTTTCATTAAAATTAAAAATATATTTTTTAAACGCCGCATGAAAGAAAATCTGTGCACACGCCGGCCGGACTATTAAAATCATGGCATTAAAACTAAAAAATAAAGACAACTTCGGATTGTTTTCTTTGTCTTACTTTGGCCAAAAATAGAACAAACACATTCTGAGAATACAATAAAAATATAGAAAAAAATACTGGCAGAGGTAAAATGTAAACGTTTTGAAGGAAAGAAGAAAGGGAATGAATGTTAAAAATTTGTTTTCTCTTTCGTATTTATTTTTTTAATGATCCAGGCACAAGAAAATGCATATTGCAAGAAATGTTTTTCATTAAAATGAAAAAAAACCAAAAAAAAACCCCAAAAAAACGGCAACAGACGGTGATCCAGCCACAAGAAAATGCATATTGCAAGAAATGTTTTTCATTAAATTGAAAAATATTTTTCTTTTAAACACCGCATGGAGGAAAATCTGTGCACACGTGAGTCGAACTATTAAAATAATGGCATTAAAACTAAAAAAAAAAAAGACTACTTCACATTGTTTTCTTTGTCTTACTTTGGCCAAAAATAGAACAAACACATTCTGAAAATATTACAATAAAAATATAGCAAAAAATACCGGGGGTGGTAAAGTTTAGAAGTTTTGAAGAAAAGAAGAAAGCGAATAAATGTTAAACATGTGTTTTCTTTCCTATTTTTTTATTTTTATTGATTCAGCCACAAGAAAATGCATATTGCAAGAAATGTTTTTCATCGAAATGAAAAATGATTTAAAGAAAAAAAAAAAACGCAACAGATGGTGTTTCAGCCACAAGAAAATGCATATTGCAAGAAATGTTTTTCATTAAAAGGAAAACTTTTTTTTTTAAAAGCCGCATGGAGGAAAATCTGTGCACACACGGGCCGGACCATTAAAATCATGGCATTAAAACTAAAAAATAAAGACAACTTCACATTGTTTTCTTTGTCTTACTTTGGCCAAAAATAGAACAAACACATTCTGAAAATATTACAATAAAAATATAGAAAAAAATACCGACAGCTCTAAAGTTTAGATCCAAGAAGGAAATAAGAAAGTGAATGAATGTCAAAAATGTGTTTTCTTTCGTATTATTTTTAAAAATGAATTAAGTAACGTTTATGACAACCTTTTTCCAAAACACAATATAGAATGAGAGCATAAAATAGGACTCAACATGATCTCCTCCTGCACTGCGCTGAAGGAACTACTCAGAGCCTCCACAGTTTCTTTGGTCATATCATCGGCATAAAAATCCATCAAAGGTTAATTTCGTACTTCTTATTCTTACTCATTAATTGTCCTAAAAACGAAAACATTCCAGTGATGCAAGGCTCTACAACAGGGGTGTCAAACGTATGGCCGGCGAACAGGTTTTATCCGGCCCGCAGGATGAGTTTGCTAAGTATAAACATGAGCCGAAATTTTTGAATGAAAGAAACTGCTGTTCTAAATGTGTCCACTAGATGTCGCAATAGCAATTCTTTGTATCTTTGTAGATGATGCTACATATGTAAAAAATTAACCACATGATGTTAGTGCACCAGTTGAGGAAAACGAGCAAACTACATAAAAACATATTGTAATTTGATTATGATATTATTTTTTTATCTTGATAGATTGAAAATTAACACCAATGAGTTGACTGTTGAACATTATCACATAATTTATTCAGAAAGTATAAATAACGACAAATAAAGGTAGAATACTATTAACCGCCACATGTAATTGTAAAAAAAACAAAAACAACATTATGATTTGTACATTTTCAGAATGTGCTTGTTCTATTTTTAAACAAAGAAAACAATCTGAAGTTGTCTTTATTTTTAAGTTATTGTGCCGTGATTTTACCAGTCCGGCCCACTTGGGAGTAGACTTTTCTCCATGTGGCCCCTGAGCTAAAATGAGTTTGACACCCCTGGTGTACAATCATAGCATCCATCCATTTTCTACCGCTTGCAAACATGATATATTGGCTAGTAAACTTTCCCTCCATCTGACTGCCATCTTTAGTGATGCAAGTCTCAGCATGGTGACCATGTGAACCTTCATGTTCCTGGGGCACATTCGCACCTCCCTCCTGCATTCATACACATAACACGGCGAACTCTGGAAGACCCCTGAAATCCCGGGATTAGGGAGCGTGATCGCCCCTCTTCAAAGCCCACGCGCCGCCCTTTTCTATTCGACTTTATCAACCCGGGGGAGGGTGTGCGCCAGGGTGGGGGCGGCCTTTTTCAAGGGCCTCAGATGGTTTCCTTATCTGCGGAGTGAATCCACTGGTAAACAAAGCAGTTCCTCGGCTGGAGGTGACCAAACGCTGCTGAGTGCAAGCGGGCTTCTCTGGGGGTTAAATGGTGAGGAGGGTCCCGCTTAATTAGGGGATTAAGCCTGGGCTGTGTTTGTGCTTTTACAGCCATAGGGCCTTTGGTGTGTGAGAGAGACAGGGGGGTGTTTGCTTGCCTGGCCCAAACTTTAATCCTGATTAACACATCAGGAAGAGTTGACCCTCGGTGACCTGCGCACCATGCTGTTTGCCGACAATCACCTTAATCCCAAACCTGACTCCGTGTGTGTCAAAGCATTTGCCAGTCACAATTTTTATTTTTTTTTACTAATATTCCAACGTCGGGCAATGAAGTTACAATACGATGTTTATAAGGACTGTTTTTTCTTTGCATATTAGCAGCACTGATGGTCCACTTTTAGCTATTTGGTGTGGAATGACTGCATTGTGCTTCCTGTTTTCAAAAGAATTCTGCAGAAAAAAGTGGTAAAGTCTTACAGTATGAGCATTTCAATTGAATTGAATTTAGTCAACTGGTTTTACACAGTTGTCTTTTGTTGGATACAAACTAAAACAGTTTCAGTACTTACGTGTATTTTTATTCATGCTACCAAAATACCATTTTAAAATCAGATCAATCACACTTTTAATTGCAGTTAAAATTGATCTTTTTGGCCAATAAAGCTGATTCCGGAAAATAAGACTCCCAATATTTGGAGACAAATGCCATTTTATTGTCATAATGTGATACAGGAACACTTTTGAAATATTTGACTTGAATGCATGGAATTGTTTTGCAGATGACTTGGTGAGGTGCCCATTTGGAACAATTCTGAAATAAAGGTGCTGTTTTGCTTATAGATTATATCTTAAATGTGTTGTGCTTGGAGGATTTGAGAATTATAAAGTATTATATTTAGAGATGTCCGATAATATCGGCTAAATGCTTTAAAATGTAATATCGGAAATTATCGGTATCGGTTTTTCTATTATCGGTGTAAACCTACCTCCCCCATTTACGCTCATTCACACAAAAGGGTTGTTTCTTTCTGTTATTAATATTCTGGTTCCTACATTATATATCAATATATATCAATACAGTCTGCAAGGGATACAGTCCATAAGCACACATGATTGTGCGTGCTGCTGGTCCACTAATAGTACTAACCTTTAACAGTTAATTTGACTCATTTTAATTAATTACTAGTTTCTAGGTAACTGTTTTTATATTGTTTTACTTTCTTTTTTATTCAAGAAAATGTTTTTAATTTATTTCTTATTTTATTGTATTAATTTTAAAAAAAAGGACTTTATCTTCACCATACCTGGTTGTCCAAATTAGGCATAATAATGTGTTAGTTCCACGACTGTATATATAGCGGTATCGGTTGATATCGGTATCGGTAATTAAGAGTTGGACAATATCGGGATATCGGCAAAAAGCCATTATTGGACATCCCTAATTATATTATGTGTGAAATGAACTCCTAGAAACCTACTATAATTAATCGCTGCAAAATATGTAAATTACCTTGGTTTTACTTTGAAGTGAAAGGTTAAGGTAAAAAAGCAGGTCAAAATCAATTATGTGATTAATCTTAGTTTCTACATGATTAATCGAATGCGTTAACGCATTAACTTTGACAGCCCTAATTTTTATTGGTACTTTTTAATGAATTAATTAACCCAACATTATTTTTTTGTTGACAAACTAACAAAATAAAAAGTGGACCCAGTTAACATAACATACAACAATGAATTAAAGTCAGCTTCATTATTATCATTCTTTAACAATGTAATGTCTTGAATGCAAAGGCATCAGATTTTTTATTATCTTTCCTTATTACACTGCATACCTTTTTTTGTGTGTATACAATTCAACAAAAATCTTAATAAACAACATGCAACTGTTTCAACTTTCAATCTTAATAAGTTTAAGAAGAATAAGCACGACAGCGTCCTTCAGATAATCACTGCCAACCGAGCACCCCTGTCTTTTTCCTCACTGCAGTCAATACAACTAAATGTAAACAAGCTACTCATATAGAGCAAGTGATGCCGCGGCGACGGCCCGCAGCGCCTGTTTTACACTACTAAAATGTTATGCTCTCACTGGGGCATGCACTAATCTATACATGCATTCCAATCAGAGCGCGGCTGCATAATATTCACCAGTGGCTGTGAAGCAGATCGATAAAGACACCGAGGATGATGATTATGTGAAAATCTATAGCTGAACATGCACGATTATATATATATATATATATATATATATATATATATATATATATATATATATATATATATATATATATATATATATATATATATATTTTTTAGGGGAGGGGGGTCATAAATAAAACTCTTTACATCAAGGGTGTCCAAAGTGCAGCCAGGCGGTGAAGCATGTTTTTGTTTGTGTTTTTATTGGCCCTCGCTGTATTGTAAAAACAATTAATTTAGTATAGTAACAAGACATATTGCTGTTGATGTCTTGTTCAGGCTCTCAGCGCATATTGACCGGATTAGTTTTAGCATCCTTTCATTTTTACTGGAGGAAAATGCACTGTAGATGAGTCATATGGACACTCAGGATATAACATCTTTGTCTTTTGAAGGAACACTATAGACGGACCCTTCTTGTGCCTCTCTCTCTCTCGCTGTGTGTGTGTGTGTGTGTGTGTGTGTGTGTGTGTGTGTGTGTGTGTGTGTGTGTGTGTGTGTGTGTGTCGGCGCCTCCTCAGCAGTGAGTCCATTGTTATCTTCGCTAACTATTTTTATAGATGGGAGGGAGAGGCCTGCCGTGCGTAATTTGGCCCCCAGATAGAAAGGAGGGGGGGTGAGTGGTAATTAAGATCACATTGACACTTTGATCCCCCCCCCCCCCTTGATTGTCCATTTGAGTGGCCTGCAGATCTGTGAGGCACACAACTTCCCCTCCCATCACCCTTCTCAAAAAAGCCCTTTGTAGATAACGAAATAAAGGAGGAAGAAATAAAGGTGGTTAGGCAGGTTCTGTGCCGTGTGGTGGGAGGGATTCTCTTGTCAAAAAGTTGCCCTGATACTCATGGGGTACTTGGACTTCGAGAAGGTGGCACCCCATAATGTGTTGCTTAACAATGACAGGGCTTTACAAGCGAGACAAATTCCTGCTTACCTGGAATTAGCACACTATTAAAGGGAATTGAAGTGAAGTGAATTAGATTTATATAGCGCTTTTCTCTAGTGACTCAAAGCACTTTACATAGTGAAACCCAATATCTAAGTTACATTCAAACCACAGTGGGTGGCACTGGGAGCAGGTGGGTAAAGTGTCTTGCCCAAGGACACAACAGCAGTGACTAGGATGGCGGAAGTGGGAATCGAACCTGGAACCCTCAAGTTGCTGGCACGGCCACTCTACCAACCGAGCTATGCCGTCCCATTAAAGGGAAATGCATTCATTTATTTGATCTCTTAAAGTCATTATAAGACGTAAACAAAACACTTGAAACCTGTGTTGTCATTTATCCTCACTACAAAATACCATAAACACATTCAAAGTGATTAAAGCACTAATGGAGATATAGCAGGTGTGTTTTTTTTTGTTTTTTTTTAAATTACCCACAGCGTGTTGTTAAAATAAAATCAAGATCAGGGCCACACTGAAAGAACAAAAAAAAAAAAAGGCTACACGGACAAAAAAAGTTGAAATATTACAAGGTATTGAAACAATACTATTTTTGTTTTGATTGTGAACAAACTGAATACTGAATACATTGATGTGCTGTACTTACATTAGCGATGAAAGGTAAAGAACAAGTCACATAATGTTTATTCTGATATTAATAATATCAGGATACTGTTCAAATGTAATGAAAATATGGTCCTCGGTAGACGCGTTCATATAAACCCAATCAGTGGATCGATATAAAAAACACCATTTTATCTCGAAGCTAAATTGTTGAACAGAAATAGGCAAAAACATATTCAATTTGTATGTATTCATCATTGCCTCGTGTCCGGAATGCAATTAATTCATGGGAACACCTTTCTTTGTAATTCTGAATGATTAATTACTAATTCATGTGTCGAGTATCTTCCCTATTAATGTTACTAGGTTTTTATTTGTATTGAATGATTTGCAGCCACTCGTGATGAATTCACCACAAATTCCTTTCCGCTACATGAGCAAGAATGGCTAATTTAATATATTTATAGCAAAGTTAGTTTTTATTTTTCTTATTGTTTTGTCATGTAATTTTCAATGCAGGACCAAGGAAGTGATCATGAGCTCAAAAATGTAACTGATCCAAAAAATTTATGTAATTCAATTAGAAGACAAGTCATGTTTTTTGGGCACTAGGAAATGTGCTCTATAAATCAAACCTGATCATAAACAAACAAATGTTTTTTTTAAGTTAACTTACCACTAATAGTAACAAAATAGTTATTTGCTTTGTGTTAGAGTGATTACATTTTTCCCGAATTGTGTGTAAACATTTTAATGTAACGAATGCTCGAAATACTGTAAGTTAAACCATTACCATTTCAGAGTTACAACACACACAAAAAAGAAAAAAAAAAAGGACCAATTGACTAAAAGTCCATAATGTTAAGGGTTTTTTTTGTTTAAAATTGACACTGTCAAAGATATACTATAATTTCAACAATGTTTCTATTTTGCAACTTTCGGTACCGAAAATTATAGCAACATATTATATACATATACAATCATATAATTATTATAATATTATCTTTGCAGAGGCAGACACAGCTTTAAGATAGTGCAGGAGGAAGTGTGTGTGATAAGAGCTGAAACATCTGTGGTCATAAAGCTGCGTCCTACATGAGCTGTACTCTGCTGCCATCTAGCGGCCATGTCACAACATAAATTCATAATGACAACTGATAAGAACAGGTACTACACTTGTTTTAGACTTAGACTTAGACCAACTTTAATGATCCACAAGGGAAATTGTTCCACACAGTAGCTCAGTTACAAAGGACGGAAAGGATAAGGATGGAAAGGATCAACATTTAATGTGTTTTTGACTATCCCTGTCAATGTGTGTCTTTTATTTCTTTCTTTTTTTTCTTTCGTTAGTTTATTTCGAACATGAACACACTTACAGCATAATACATCACACAATTTCATATCATTTCACTTTATATCATGTCCGAAAAGGAGCAGGAAGAAGCAAAGCTTATTTAATCCTACCCCTTTCCCACTTCAGGGTGTTTACAAATACATACGGTCATTTACTGACTTCTTTTGGTAGCACAATGACATCTGTGAGTGATTAATACAGCAGTGTTTGTAATAAATAATTAAGTCAGTCATGATAAACATACTGAGATGAAGAATATCTCATTTTCAATAAGGTTGATGGTGTTTCTCATGATTCTTCTTCTTTGTACTTTGTAAGCACTATTAGGTTGAACAACCTCTTAAAGTGGATCATATCAGTACATTGTTTAACTTCTTTACTTAATCCATTCCATAGTTTAATTTCACATAAATGATATGCTAAAGGTTTTAAGTGTTGTACGAGCATTCAAATGTATTAAATAAGATTTTCCTCTAAGGTTATATTTCTCCTCTTTAGTTGAGAAGAATTGTTGTACATTCTTTGGTAGCAGGTTATAGTTTGCTTTGTACATAATTTTAGCTGTTTGCAATTTTACCAAATCATCGAACTTCAATATTTTCACTCAATAAATAAAGGGTTTGTATGTTCTCTATATCCAACATTATGTATCAGTCTAATTGATCTTTTTTGTAACACGGTTAACGAATGAAGAGCACATTTATAATTATTTCCTCATATTTCTACACAATAACTCAAATATGGTAACACTAGCGAGCAGTAGAGAATATGAAGTGATTTTTGGCCCAGGACATATTTTGCCTTGTTCATTATTGAAATGTTTCTTGACACCTTATGTTGTATATTTTTTATATGAGCTTTCCAGTTAATTTTATCATCTATTAATACTCCCGAAAATCTAGTTTCTTTCATCCTTTCAATATCTACTCCGTCTATTTGTATTCGTGTATGATGCTCTTTTCTACTGTTATCAAATAGCACTATTTTAGTTTTACTGAGATTCAAAGATAGTCGTTTTTTTGTCAAACCATTTTTTTAATTTGTTCATTTCTTCTGTTATTATTTGTATTAGCTTCTGTGTGTTCTCTCCTGAACAAAACACAGTTGTGTCGTTTGCAAATAAAACTAACTTTCCTGGTTTTTTTTACCTTTACAATTGTCGTTTGTATAAAGATTAAACAATCTTGATCCCAGTATTGATCCCTGAGGTACACCACAAGATATAGCTGCGCTGACATATTTTCACCCATCTTCACATATTGCTTCCTGTTGGTTCAATAGCTTCTTACCCAGTTCAATACCAACCCTCTGATGCCATATCATTCTAATTTTTTAATAAAAATATCATGATTAATTGTGTCAAATGCTTTTGTTAAGTCCATGAATACTGCTGCTGCACATAGGTATAGATCTACAGATGTATGCGGATGACACAGTCGTTTATACATCAGGTAAGACCTGTACTCTGGTTGCTGAGAAGTTAAATGCTAAATTAGACAAAATAGCATCTTGGCTGGCATCATCCTGTTTAACCCTAAACACTAAAAAGACAAACTGTCTGCTTCTCCATAAAAAAGCTACCTCAAACCAACCTGAATATAAAAATATGAGGAGCTCATTGAACAAGTACCTGAAGTCAAATATTTGGGCATAATCATAGACTATCAGCTGAATTTTAAAAGTCACATTAAGAAAATGTGTAAAACCCTGAAGGCAAACCTAGGCTGTTTTAAGATTATAAGAAACTGTTTAACTCAGCTGTGCTTTTACTTTTATGAATTCAATGATTCTTTCACACATCTCTCATGGCTTAACTACATGATCCCAGGCACACCAGTCATCAATCAAGACCATTGAGTGTCTATAACCACGCCTTGAAAGTCCTACATAAGCAGAGTATACGATATCATCATTGCCAAATTCTAACCAAATACAATATTTTAAGTTTTACCAATTTTATTTTGTTACACACAGTCAAAATGCTTAAATAACTCTGCTCCCCAATTGCTCTGCAAGGCAATTACAAGACTGCAAAGTGGTACCAGGGGCCGTATTTATCAAGCGTCTTAGAGTGCCATTTTACACTTAAGTCCTGAGAATTTGCGAAATTTAGTCCTACTCTCAAACTTAAAAACAAAACCTATTTATCAACTTTCTTAAGTCTAAGAATCACTCCTACTCTCCACGATATTTAAGAGACCTTCAGAGGTGTCCTAAGTGGTTAGGAGTTGCCAGCGGGGGATGGCACTGAGGCGAGAGAGACGTGCGCGAACGTTCAGGGAGCGGAAGGATGTCCTGGCTTTGTTTGATGACGAGCAGCTGATCAAACGGTATCGTTTAGACAGAGCGGGTATTATTTTTGTCACAGATTTAATAAGGGGCGTCATCTCATCAGCAACATCACGCAGCAGAGCTTTCACAGCAGAACTAAAGGTCATCACAATGCTTCGATATCTCGCCACTGGGAAAATGAATTGGAAAGAAAAGGAAACATTTATTTTTGATTCATTGCCAATATTGTTTGTTTGTTTTGTGTTATTTTGTAGTTTATTGTCAAAATATACACTCCCATTGTCCACTTAAATATTTCTAAGATATTTCTTTATTATTATAGGGCGGAATGGCGTAGTGGGTAGAGCAACCGTGCCAGAAACCTGAGGGTTGCAGGTTCGCTCCCCCCCTCTTACCATCCAAAAATCGCTGCCGTTGTGTCCTTGGGCAGGACACTTCACCCTTTGTCCCCGGTGCCACTCACACCGGTGAATTGAATGATAAATGATAGGTGGTGGTCGGAGGGGCCGTTGGCGCAAATTGCAGCCACGCTTCCGTCAATCTACCCCAGGGCAGCTGTGGCTATGAAAGTAGCTTACCACCACCAGGTGTGAATGATTGATGGGTTCTACATGTAAAGCGACTTTGGGTACTTAGAAAAGCGCTATATAAATCCCAGTTATTATTATTATTATTATTCTTAGACAAGGGATTCCCTTCCGTGATTGGTCATTTCTATGGACACAGAAATGACATCACCTAAAATTCCGGCACATAGTAATGTCGTAATTCAGCTCTGAGTGTGACACTTAAGATTTAGTCCTACACTTCGCTGAAAGCGTGAGTAAGACGCTTGATAACTAACTTTTAAGTTCAGCTTTCAGCGAAGAATTTCTTTACTCATAAGTCAACTCTTAGCAGACTTCTTTGGAGTAATTCTAAGACGCTTGATAAATACGGCCCCTAATCTACCACCCGAGCAACGTCAAAAGGCAACCGGGGCGGTATAGCTTGGTTGGTAGAGCGGCCGTGTCAGCAACTTGAGGGTTGCAGGTTCGAACCCCGCTTCCGCCATCCTAGTCACTGCCGTTGTGTCCTTGGTCAAGACACTTTACCCACCTGCTCCCAGTGCCACCCACACTGGTTTAAATGTAACTTAGATATTGGGTTTCACTATGTAAAGCACTTTGAGTCACTAGAGAAAAGCGCTATATAAATATAATTCACTACACTTCACAACTGTTGCGTTCCATTCCGTAGAACATCTTTTGCTCAGACTGCCTTTTCAATAACAGGACCACAACTATGGAACTCTCTACCTGACACTTTGAAAAGTATACCTGCACTTGACACTTTCAAAAAACAAACACAATTGTGAGAACAATCGTGTTCCCATGTTTAGTTTTTACAAATTTTTACTAATTGGTTCTTATCTAGTTTGCACTTTGTCTGTGTTATTATTATCATCGACTCTTCTTTGCCTCATTCTTTTTATTTTCCTATTTTAATGATGTTAGATATGTGTTGTTGTTGTTGGGGACAGGTGTTGTAAATTAGCTTTGGCTACAAACACTATGATGCATACATTGGATGACTGTTTCAGATTTCTATGTTTCTGTATCTGTCCCTATTTCAAATAAACCGCAAAGAAGAAAGACATTCTTTACCAATGGTTTGTCTAAAAACCCAATAAATAAATGTTTTGAAGAAGATAGGTGAATAAAAAGAGGTCATACTCACCCGGTGCATTGTGGGAAAGTAAGTGTGTGTACATGCTCACCTGTTTGATGGGAATGGCCCTTCCACTGCCTATGCTGTCTGTCTTACTCTCAACGCTCTTTGCTTGTTCACTGGCTTTCCGCGACTGCAAAGGGAGAACGAGAAACACAATCAGTCGCCGCCATCGTGCTGTTGCTTCAGTGGTAGTGCGAATGCATGTGTGTGTGTGTGTTTGTAGTGATGTTTGTGTGCGTGTGTGAGAGTGTGTGTGTGTGTGTGTGTCTGGAGTGGAGGGAGTCGCAACATAAAAGTCAACCATCTAAACAAAGAAGAAGAAGCTGAAAATGAACAAGACCAAAAACAAACAAAAAAGAAGCAGACCAGCGCAACAAAGAGCGGTAACACCAAACGTGCAGTTCGAGAAACAGAAACCAACACCACAAGAGACACATCTCAACACTGAGGACGGCCACAGATTTGAGTCATGACTCAGCCCTGAAACCCTTTTTTTGGTGATCCTTTCGGCTTCTGTTGTGAGGCGCATCCTAGCGGACCTGCTGAAGTGTCGTTTTTCACATAAGGCATACATGCTTTGCACAACATTTACATGTTAAAAAGAGAAAAGGCAACACGGTTATTGTTATGTTAGGGTTATTGCGTGCCTCCTCCGACCTGCAAGCACCTAGAAAAGCATACATGTCATCAAATCCTGCAAAACTGCAGGGGGGAGGGAAAAAAAGCATAACATGTGCATCAAATATGAGTTAAGGCATCCCACCCCGACACAAATAGAGATGAGTAAGGACAGACATGTATGGTCTCACTCAGACAAATGTCCAGTCACCCATGAAGAAAGGGAGACTTCAAATACGCTTTCCATATTTGGTTTCCAACATTTTATTCATATTTTTGTGGTTCTTTGTGTGTACCTCAGGATGGACTTGTTTGAAACTTCTATACAGACACCATACAAAGCAAGTCACAAGTTTCACTTCAAAAGATTCAACATGTTGCAAGTTCCCACAAAATATAGGATGGACAATAAAAGGCATTATTTGTCATATATTCTTCTTATATATGTTTGGAGTACCAGTGTAAATAAAATACAATACAAGATATACACAGCCAGTCTATAGGTTCGATGATAGAAAAAAAGCCAAAGAGTTCATCGTCTCCGCAGAAAAACAGGAGGGGGAACAAAAACGGAATGGCCGAGAGCAGGAGAACAGCGGCAAAAGAAAGAAATGAGAACTCAAATGTGAAATAAATACATTCATTCGGGTCGGTGCAACCTCCTCACCTCACATCTAGTCTAGACTTTATGAAGGCCTTCATAAAAAAAACACTCAGAAAGGTGTCTCTAGTCTAACTCGCACACTTGCATTTCAAACACTGCGGAAAACAAGAAAAGAGAGGAACAGAAAGAAAGAAGAAGAAGAAGAAGAAGAAGAACGTGGCACATCGAGTCCTCGAGTCCTCGCTTATGGCAAAAAGGCAGTGTGATGTAAAAGAGGGCTTTGTGTCCTTTGGGGATGACAGTTCCAACTTGACTGTACGCTGCGGGTTTTGTGCCCCCAGAATGAGATTGTGTGTGTGTGTGTGTGTGTGTGTGTGTGTGTGTGTGTGTGTGTGTGTGTGTGTGTGTGTGTGTGTGTGTGTGTGTGTGTGTGTGTGTGTGTGTGTGCATGTGTGTGTGTGTGTGTGTGAGTGTGTGTGTGTGTGTGGACACTTCCAGAAGAGTCCCTACAGTCTGTCTCTCGTCCTAGTGTAATGCCGTCTAATGCAAGTTCTAATGTTTTTTTTTTTAACGCTCTTCTAATTGGGAAGGAGTTGGAAAGCCCTTTTAGTTGCAGAAAGGTTGGAAACAAAAGCACAAATCTGCAAATATTGAGGGGAGGGGGAGTAAGGGGGGGGTGGGTGGCGAGTGTCTCTCCGAGCCCGGGCAACACCACAAAGGTGGATGGTGAAAATATGGCAACGGCAAAGAAAATCACCGATAGTGTACTGTTCTGAACTCCTATAGCTTCACATGCTTTCCGACGACAATTAAAAAAAGGGAACGCTCGAAAAGGAACTTAAGACAGCGAACATATTCAAAGTTCTTGTTAATGGAAGCACTTGGAAGAAGAATGTGCGGACGGCTATGATCCACGATGGCGGGCGATGCTGCGAGGGCAGTGAAAAGACTATATTCAACAGACCACGCTCGCTTTTTGCTTTTCAATTTGGGGGTGCGTTCACACTTCGGTTTGGTTGGAATACACTCTGGTGCGTTTACTCTCCTAGTACGGTTTCCTTTGGTCAAACGTTATCATGTGATCCCGTTGGGGTTTTAGCAGGTCTGCAAGGGGAACGCTGGCACGGTTGGGGTCACTTGTGAACTCTGCACGGACCCAAAAAAGCGACCAGCGTTAAAACGACAGAAAAAAGTCAGCAGAAATGACAAATAAGGGAGAGAATATTCATTAAAAGTGATGTCTGTCTGCTCTGTGTGTGTTTGTCACAACACTGCACTTTAATAGTATTTAGTAGAGGCTTTTTGTGAAATAACTATAGCAGAATATGAGAATAGCCTACGTATTCAACCCACAGATGACAGTCCGGTTTTGAATACTTGAGTTTAGGGATGTCCGATAATGGCTTTTTGCCGATATCCGATATTCCGATGCTGTCCAACTCTTTAATTACCGATACCGATATCAACCGATACTGATATATACAGTCGTGGAATTAACACATTATTATGCCTAATTTGGACAACCAGGTATGGTGAAGATAAGGTGCTTTTTAAAAATATTAATAAAATAAAATAAGATAAATAAATTAAAAATATTTTCTTGAATAAAAAAGAAAGTAAAACAATGTAAAAACAGTTACATAGAAACTAGTAATTAATGAAAATTAGTAAAATTAACGGTTAAAGGTTAGTACTATTAGTGGACCAGCAACACACACAATCATGTGTGCTTACGGACTGTATCCCTTGCAGACTGTATTGATATATATTGATATATAATGTAGGAACCACAATATTAATACCGGTAACAGAAAGAAACAACCCTTTTGTGTGAATGAGTGTAAATGGGGGAGGGAGGTTTTTTAGGTTGGTGCACTAATTGTAAGTGTATCTTGTGTTTTTTATGTTGATTTAATTAAAAAAAACAACCAAAAAAAAAAACAACGATACAGATAATAAAAAAAACGATACTGATAATTTCCGATATTACATTTTAAAGCATTTATTGGCCGATATTATCGGACATCTCTACTTGAGTTACTTCACCTAATATACCACAAAAGCTCTTTAAAAGAATGTTTGATAAGCTTTTTGTGACATCTATACTATGGTAAAACTAAATGTGGGACATAAATAATAATGGAAGTATAAGTGTTTGTAAATAGCATATTATTGGTACAAATGTTTAACCCACAACAGGGATATTTCACAATGTTCGTCTATGTCTTTACTGTGGCTACATTTGAACAGTGTTCATTTTGTGTACAAAGTGTATTTATAATCATTTGTGTAAAGGAAATTTCACATTTCTATGAAGCTCGAGATCAGAGCCCGATGTCTCCTGGTTTTACTACATCTTGTATTTGAGATTTTATAGGGTTAGTCAAAATAAGTGCTCAACTTCAGCCTAAACCCTTTGGGTCTGGACAACTGTTAAACTGTTAAAACAAACAGTTGTACATTCATACATTTATGAATGTACAACTGTTTTTTTATTTTGTTGACCACTGACCGAAGAAATAATAAACTAAACTAAACTAAATTTAGCAAAAATATTATTGTAACCTATGCATTCAACCCAGCAGACGGCATTTAGGTTTGGATTATTTGAGTTGTTTCACCTAATATGTCAGAAAATACATGTATAAGTATATTTTAGAAGCTTTTCGTGAAATTTAAGTTGAATAAACAGCAGGATAAATATATAAAAATATAACCCAGTAGACGACAATTAGGTGTGATATGTTTGAGTTCCGTCACGTAGTGTGTCACAAACTTTATTTTACTTTTCAGCAGACAGCATTGAGGCTCGGAATATTTGAGTTGCGCCACGCAACATATCACAAAAGTATATTTTAGAAGCTTTTTGTGGATTTATACTGGTGTATATGGCACACAATTAAATAACCTACTTATTCAACCCAACAGACGGCATTTAGGTTTGGAATATTTGGGTTCTGCCTTGTAATATGTCACAAAAGTATATTTTACAAGCTTTTTGTGAAATCTAAGCTGATAAAATAGTAGGATAAAAAAAAAGAGCTATTAAACCACACAGACTGCATTTTGTCCATACTCCACCCAGCTGTATAATCACTCGCCATACAGCAATAGATGATATCTGTCTATTACCTGACCGCTTCTACGTTAGCTACCTCTCTTTGTTTATAATGTATATTTTCTGTTGGATCTACTCTCTATTTTATGCTGCCCTTTTTTTTTTTGCTGCAGCTGTTACATATACTGTCATATTGCACATGGTAATTTGGATTTGTTATATATTGTATATATTAAATAAAAATATAATATAATATATCAGTATATACTATATACTGTACATATATAATATTTACATATTACATATATGTTTATATCATATATGTCCATCCTTTGTAACTGAGCTACTGTGTGGAACAATTTCCCTTGTGGATCAATAAAGTTTGTCTAAGTCTAATTTCGCATCAGAATATTAGTGTTACGTAACAAGTCATGGGAGCTGCCTCATCCTAATAATTATGTTCTTCACTTTGGAACTCGGACAAAAAAAAACAAAAAAAAACTGGGTGAATGCTTTGCGAATGACACAAAAAAGCGCATCAAGTACCTTTTTTTTTTTTTTTTTTTCAATTTTACTACCGAACCACAAATGTGAACGCAGCCTTTAGAAGTTCCCAACGGCAATGTCGTTATAAGGCATATCCGCGTCCGTCCTGTCTCCTCCCACCCCCCCCCAAAAAAAAACACAGCTACTTACAAGAGGCTGGTGGCGGGAGAACATTAAAGAACTCGGACAGTCCGAGTAAGATGTTTGTTTTTGTTAGTGATATCGGGAATATATATTCTCCCCCTCCCCCACGTGAACGCTGTATGTGTCACCCTGTTAACTGTACACCACCCTGATCCTCCTCCTCCGCTCCTCAGAAGGTCATGAGTTGAAACTCCCGCTCGGCCTGCCACTCCGGCACCCACACCGGGTAGGTGGCGTGCTTCGGCATCTCCATGACGCGGACGGGGAGAGGCACATTTCTCTGGTGGACATGGTTAGTCACTACCTAGCAGGGGAGGGAGGCGGGATAGGAAGGGGGGTTGAAGGGTAGAGGGGGAGGGGGGGGAGACAACAAAAAAAAGGGAGCTATAGCACACAGCCTGGACTGCTAGGAGGCCACCAGGCTCCCACAGCAGCCTTTGGGTGACACGGTGAAGGCAGTAAAGAGGATAGAGTCGAGGTAGAGGACAGGACGGTGTTTGGGGGACAGCCGGAAGAGGAGATAGGAAGCAGGGTGGGAAGCGATCTCACCTTGCCTGCACTGTCAGAAATAAGGCCCGATCCGTATATTTCACACACTTAGAAGCTATTGGTAACACGTTAGTATGGGGAACATAATATGTTAATAAGCAACTAATTAATGGTGAATATGTTCCCCATACTGAAGTGTTACCGACTTTATTTAGAGTAGGGCTGCAACTAACGATTAATTTGATAATCGATTAATCTGTCGATTATTACTTCGATTAATCGATTAATAATCGGATAAAAGAGACAAACTACATTTCTATCCTTTCCAGTATTTTATTGGAAAAAAAACCAGCATACTGGCGCCACATATGTTCTTTCAACTTGCCAAATAAAACAAGGAAAATGTTACAAAAATGCACACTTTTGAAACCCCTGCTATAGATAATAAAAAATTATATCTGATAAATCTATGGATAAAAAGCAGAGCCTGACGACGCATGCACGTTTATCACAACTCTCTCTGTCTCTCCCCCTCCCTCACCAATGCTGCTGGGCACCTTCACAATTTGTTTTGTTTTTAACCTTCTTAACCCTGAACGTACATTGAAAATACACGCAACCCTAATTCAAAATGCCGGACATTTGAGGCATTTAAGAAACACCACCCGACAGCCCCGCAAAAGAGGACGTATGGGCAGGACCTGATCGCTGCTCGTCCTCTTTTGCTAGCATGCTAGCAGATAACGGGCTAGGATAGACTGACCATACGTAGTCTTTTGGGGAGCTGTCAGGGCGGAGTTTCATAAATGCCTCAAATGTCCGGCATTTTGAGTATTGTTTACACAACGTACAGTACGCTACTTAATATGTCCGTTTGGAAACTCGTTCGGTACACTTCCGCACCGAAACGAAACCCCCGTACCGAAACGGTTCGATACAAATACACGTACCGTTACACCCCTATTATTTTGATTATTGTTTCTCAGCTGTTTGTAAATGTTGCAGTTTATAAATAAAGGTTAAAAAAATAAATTAATTAAAAAAAATAAAAACCTAGCCTATGCGCATGCGGATAGCATAGATCCAACGAATCGATGACTAAATTAATCGCCAACTATTTTTATAATCGATTAGTTGTTGCAGCCCTATTTTAGAGTTATTTGGACACTAGGGGAACATATAAGGCAGGGGTGTCCAAACTTTTTCCACTGAGGGCCGCACACGGAAAAATTAAAGTATGTGAGGGCCGTTTTGATATTTTTCATTTTCAAACCACAAACAAAATATATGGATTTTTATTTTATTTTATTTTTTATTTTTTTTACCTTTAGGGCTCCCGGGGACCATAAAGGGTCTCCGTCATTAACATGTTAAAAATAGGTCAAATTATTATTTATATTTTTTATGTAACGCTTACAGTAAATCTCTATATCAACTTCAGGTTGATATAAAGTTTAAAAAAAAGAAGAAGAGGTTTTTATGCCTTTTCTGTCAAAGACAACTTAGTTTTTTATAGTAAAACTGAAATATGCAGTATTTCCCCCACTGCCCAAAACATTCAGAAAGCAATGTTTGATGTGAAGTAATTATCCATCCATCCATCCATCTTCTTCCGCTTATCCCAGGTCGCGTCGCGGGGGCAACAGCCTAAGCAGGGAAGCCCAGACTTCCCTCTCCCCAACCACTTCGTCCAGCTTCTCTCGGGGGATTCCGAGGCGTTCCCAGGCCAGCCGGGAGAGATAGTCTTCCCAACGTGTCCTGGGTCTTCCCCATGGCCTCCTACCGGTCGGACGTGCCCGAAACACCTTCCTAGGGAGGCGTTCGGGTGACATCGTGACCAGGTGCCCGAACCACCTCATCTGGCTCCTCTCAATGTGGAGGAGCAGCGGCTTTACTTTGAGCTCCTCCCGGATGACAGAGCTTCTCACCCTATCTCTAAGGGAGAGCCCCGCCACCCGGTGGAGGAAACTAATTTCGGCCGCTTGTACCCGTGATCTTGTCCTTTCGGTCATAACCCAAAGCTCATGACCATAGGTGAGGATGGGAACGTAGATCGACTGGTAAATTGAGAGCTTTGCCTTACAGCTCAGCTCCTTCTTCACCACAACGGATCGATACAGCGTCCGCATTACTGAAGACGCCGCACCGATCCGCATGTCGATCTCATGATCCACTCTTCCCTCACTCGTGAACAAGACTCCGAGGTACTTGAACTCCTCCACTTGGGGCAAGATCTCCTCCCCAACCCGGAGATGGCATTCCACCCTTTTCCGGGAGAGAACCATGGACTCGGACTTGGAGGTGCTGATTCCCATCCCAGTCGCTTCACACTCGGCTGCGAACCGATCCAGTGAGAGATGAAGATCTTGGCCAGATGAAGCCATCAGGACCACATCATCTGCAAAAAGCAGAGACCTAATCCTGCAGCCACCAAACTGGATCCCCTCAACGCCTTGACTGCGCCTAGAAATTCTGTCCATAAAGGTTAAGAACAGAATCGGTGACAAAGGGCAGCCTTGGCGGAGTCCAACCCTCAATGGAAATGTGTCCGACTTACTGCCGGCAATGCGGACCAAGCTCTGACACTGATCATACAGTGAAGTAATTAGAGCCTTAAAATGATCAATAATGCAGGACACCATTGATTTAAATGTATTATTATTTCTGAGTAATCACAGTGAAAAGATCAATAAAATCCCACTAAATATCTTTGGGATCCAAAAGGTCCCCCACTCATAAAGTGATACATTTTTATTATTATTTGTTTTACTTTCAACAAGATCAACTTTGGATATATCTGTCGATTTTACGTTTGAACTATTATTTTGTTTGTTTTATGCTCTTTTGTCAAAGAAAACTTTGATTTTATATGGCACCCACACAATAAATGCAATATTTTCCACATAAAACATTTTAAAGTGAAATATTTGAAGTAATTGGAGCCTTGAATAGGTCAATAATTCCTGATATCATTGATGTTTTTTTATTTTATTTTTTGAGCAATGGCAAAAAAAGAAAAATAAAGAAAGACAAAAGAAAAAAAAAACAGCCTGCATGGTAGCTTTGTGTCAACATTTTTCTCGTTAGATTTCACCTCATTCCACTTTTTTAAATGATTTAAAAATGTTTGCAATAGCATTTCCAGAATGTGTCGCGGGACGGTAAACAATTAGCTGCGGGCCGCAAATGGCCCCTTTGGACACCCCTGATATAAGGGTTAGGGTCACTAATAAGCAATACTTCTGAGGTTATTGAGAGAAGACTCTTAGTTAATGGCTTACTGCTTGTATAATAAGACCATGCAGAATAAGGTATTAATAAGTACTTAACAATGACTAAATAAGCGCCAATATGTTACTAATTTGCATGTTAATAAGCAACTAATTAATGGTGAATATGTTCCCCATACTAAAGTGTTGCCAAGATATTTATTGAGTTGAGTTTGTGTTTATTTCGAAAATGCATGCATATAATAACCTGACTCCCGCTAGATCCTTGTAGTTCGCTGAGCTCCACACAAGGATCTGGGATCGAAGGCAATGCAAACTCCTTCCAGATAGCAAAAAATAATGAACCAATCAGGATCGCCGGGCGGGATTTCATAGATGTGACGTAGCGCCGAAGCGACTGACACATTACCGTAAAATATCAAATAATATTATTTAGCTCATTCACGTAAGAGACTAGACGTATAAGATTTCATGGGATATAGCGATTAGGAGTGAGAGATTGTTTGGTAAACGTATAGCATGTTCTATATGTTATAGTTATTTGAATGACTCTTACCATAATATGTTATGTTAACATACCAGGCACGTTCTCAGTTGGTTATTTATGCCTCATATAACGTACACTTATTCAGCCTGTTGTTCACTATTCTTTATTTATTTTAAAATTGCCTTTCAAATGTCTATTCTTGGTGTTGGGTTTTATCACATAAATTTCCCCAAAAAATGCTACTTATACTCCAGTGCGACTTATATATGTTTTTTTCCTTCTTTATTATGCATTTTCGGCCGGAGCGACTTATACTCTGAAAAATACGGTAAGCATATTCGACACGGTCTCTCCCGAACGTTCAACAATTTCAAACCAAGTTCTGTTAGACGTTCGCCTATGCTTTTTTTCGTTGGCGACTTTGTGAAATATTTTTTTGCTGTTCCCAATGGAGCCTTTTATTCGCATATTTTCTTTGCACAAACGACATCGATCGTCTACTGACATTGCTGCGTTGTTTCAGTAAAAATTCTCTAACTTTTCGCTCTGTCGTTATCCAATATGTCGGCTGTTCTGTTTCGGATTTCCCAGCGTCGCTCTCATCAGCGTCACGGGTTGATTTGGATGTGAGTGGTTGAAGTAGCACGTCATTCAAGATAACGGACAAGTGGTTTATCCAATCACATACAATGATTTTTTTTTTTTACAAGGCCCCGCCTTCTGAAATACATCTCCTATTGAGAACTCCCAGATCCTTGTGTGGAGCTCAGCAAACCACAAGGATCTGGCGAGAGTCAGGTTATGCATACAACATGGTACATCACAATTTCTAGTTTCTCTATTCAACATGTTCGAAAAGGAGTAGAAAGAAGTTAAAGTTAAAGTACCACTGATAGTCACACACACACACACACTAAGTAGGATGAAAGTACCCTCTGCATTTCCCCTTGTTCCACCCCCTGGGAGATGAGGGGAGCAGTGAGCAGCAGCGGTGGCCGCGCTCAAGAATCATTTTGGTGATTTAACCCCCAATTTCAACCCTTGATGCTGAGTGCCAAGCAGGGAGGTGATGGCGGAGCTTATTTAATCCTACCCCTTTTCCTTTACATAGCAGTTGCTAAAACTTTTGTTCACTACCTGTTCTCAATTCATTCACAATATACTCCATAACTAATAGCATTAAAAATAAATAAATAAATAAATAAATACATAGTATTTAGTGAAGTAATAGTGAGATGGTGAGATAAATACGATTATCTAGAACAGTGGTTCTCAAATGGGGGTACGCGTACCCCTGGGGGTACTTGAAGGTATGCCAAAGGGTACGTGAGACTTTTTTTAAATATTCTAAAACAATTCAAAAATCCTTTATAAATACAAATAAAAACCTATCTTTTTTTCCAAATAGTTCAAGAAAGACCACTACAAATGAGCAATATTTTGCACTGTCATACAATTTAATAAATCAGAAACTGATGACACAATGCTGTATTTTACTTCTTTATCTATTTTTTTCAACCAAAAATGCTTTGCTCTGATTAGGGGGTACTTGAATTTAAAAAAAATTCACAGGGGGTACATCACTGAAAAAAGGTTGAAAACCACTGATTTAGAACATGGATTAATGGATGGTTGAAATAAATTGAGAATGTTTATCATGGTTCTTCTTCTTTGTACTTTGTAAACACTTTAAGTTTGAAGAGTTTCTTGAAGTGGATCATATTAGTACATGATTTGTTTTATTTGGTTAATCCATTCCACAATTTAATTCCACATACTGATATACTGAAGGTCTTAAGTGTTGTACGTGCGTACAAATGCTTTAAATTACATTTTTCTGTGAGATTATATTTCTCTTTTTATTGGGTCACAGAGTACGATGCTTGCATTTATTTCACTCCGCTTTAATTTAAGAGTTTTTGTTCGGCATGATTGTTGTTCTTATGGTCCAGACTGCTTCTACAGGTGCACGTCAATAAATGAGAATATTGTGCAAATTATTTTCATTTCTGGAGTTCAATTCAGACTAAGAGTGTGAACAAGTAGTTTAAAACGTTCAACTATTTCACCAAAATCTTGATCTAATCTAATCTAACAAAGATTCTAATGCGTTTGCATTGGCAACTTAATCGACGTGCTTGTTTTCGCTGCAAAATAATTCCCCATGGGGCCACAGAAAGTTGCAAGTAACAGCACTTTGATAAAGAATGTGAGAAAAAATATTAGATTTTGAAAATATGGCCCTCCTCTCAGTTAAATGTTCATGTGTTAATTTAATTCATCATGTATTTCACACTCACAATGATTATTCTCTATAAAATGTATTTGTGTTAATAGTGTGGGTCTTTGGAATGGATTAATTGGATTTTCACATGGGAAATTTGATGCGAACAAAAACTGCTGCACATTATTTGGCCTTTTTTTTTTTAGCTAAAAATTGCTATAATTATCAAAAAGTTTCACTACCAAAAAACATTAGCAGACACAGCAGGTTTGCTTTTTTAAATTCAAATTGTTTACTTTTTACATGTACTTGCTGAATTGTACTCCTCAAAAAAATGGGCTCCAATTTAATCATTGAATTACAGAGCAGCATGGCTCAGGCGATAGAGCGGATGTCTCTCAACCTGAAGGTTGCCGGTTCGATCCTCAGTCCCTCTGTGATCATCAGTAGGTGAATGTGGTCGTAGCGTCAAAGCGCTTTGAGAACCTTAAAGGTAGAAAAACGCGCTGCAAGTACACTCCATTTACGTTTAATTTATTGAGATGCACCAGTATAAATTATTTATATCACTGTTGGGTCTGCAAAAAGCAGAGACCTGGTGTTTAGGGCACGTCCCACCGATAGGAGGCCGCGGGGAAGACCCAGGACACGTTGGGAAGACTATGTCTCCCGGCTGGCCTGGGAACGCCTCGGGGTCCCACAGGAAGAGCTGGACGAAGTGGCTGGGGAGAGGGAAGTCTGGGCTTCCCTGCTTAAGCTGCTGCCCCCGCGACCCGACCTCGGATAAGCGGAAGAAGATGGATGGATGGATGGACTGTTGGGTCAAAATTAACATTCATACTCACAACTTATGAAAGTAAAGGTTTTTCAAAAATATTTGAGGAGGAAATCACACAAGATTAATTTTTTTTTTACATTTTGCCTTAGCCAAAATATTGTTTTGTTTGTTTTTAGTTCCTAAAACTATGGTCACTTTTTTTTTTTCCTCCTCAAGCGATGGCCACCTTCTTAAGTCCCCTGCCGCCCTCTAGGGGTGGAACGCTTCAAGTATGAGTGAAGCAAGCTAATTGACTGCTTTTTTTTGGAAAAATTGGTAATGCATGTGTTGAGGATGAGTACTAACATTTGAAGTGAAGTGAAGTGAATTATATTTATATAGCACTTTTCTCTAGTGACTCAAAGCGCTTTACATAGTGAAACCCAATATCTAAGTTACATTTTAAACCAGTGTGGGTGGCACTGGGAGCAGGTGGGTAAAGTGTCTTTCCCAAGGACACAACGGCAGTGACTAGGATGGCGGAAGCAGGAATTGAACCTGCAACCCTAAAGTTGCTGGCACGGCCGCTCTACCAACCGAGCTATGCCGCCCCATTTGGGACATACAACTTTCTGTCAAAATAATTCATTTTTTTTAAGGGTTAGGATTCACCAAAACCACCAAACCATCGTGAGATGCACGAAGGGCAGCAGCTTGTATCATTACACAACTAAGGGATTTTGAAAAATAGCACTTTTGTTTTGTGTTTTGTGTCATTTTCAGCCCTCAACAGGCTTCAGAGATATTAAACCAGGGGTGTCAGACGTACAGCCCGCGGCCCTGAGTTTGCAAAGTAAAAAAATTAGCCAACATTTTTGAATGAAAGAATCTGCTGTTCTAAATGTGTCCACTAGATGTCGCAATAGCACTTATTTGTATCTTTGTAGATTATGCTACGGGGACAAGCGGTAGAAAATGGATGAATGGATGGATGTAAAAAAAACAACAAAAAAACAAACACATGATGTTATTATATTAGTGCACCAGTCGAGGAAATGAGCAAACTACGTAAACATCCTGTAATTTGATTTTGATATTATTTTTTATCTTGATAGATTGAAAATTAACACCAATGAGTTGACTGATGAACATTATCACATAATTTACTCAGAAAGTATAAATAACGACAAAAAAAGGTAGAATACTATTAACCGAAACATGTCAGTGTAAAAAAAAAACAACATTATGATTTGTACAATTTCAGAATGTGCTTGTTCTATTTTTAAACAAAGAAAACAATCTGAAGTTGTCTTTATTTTTAAGTTATCGTGCTGTGATTGTACCAGTCCGGTCCACTTGGGAGCAGATTTTTCTCCATGTGGCCCCCGATCTAAATTGAGTCTGACACCCCTGGTTTAAAGTATGGGGGCTTGCACTGATGCAAGAGACTCAGGGAGGACCACCACTGCCTACAGGGCTAATTATAGTACTCCAAGGCAACGTTTTGTTCATGTTTCGGCCCAAATAGGTAGAAAAGGGCATGTTTTCTCAAAGCTGCCATGATCCCAGTGCCAAGAGTGTGAACAAGTAGTTTAAAATGTTCAACTGTTTCACTAAAATCTTGATTATCTACGGTTTTGTACGTTATCCACGGAATCAAGCGCTTTAACAAAGATTCTAACGCGTTCATGTTTAGGCCCAAATAGGTAGAAAAGGGAATGTTCTCTAAAGGGTGCCATGATCCCAGTGCCAAGACATGCAGACGATGGCGTGGAACACCGCAGAGGCCTCCACAGTGTACCGTATTTTTCGGACTATAAGTCACAGTTTTTTCATAGTTTGGCAGGGGGTGCGACTTATACTCAGGAGCGACTTATGTGTGAAATTATTAACACATTACCGTAAAATATCAAATAATATTATTTAGCTCATTCACGTAAGAGACTAGACGTATAAGATTTCATGGGATTTAGCGATTAGGAGTGAGAGATTGTTTGGTAAACGTATAGCATGTTCTATATGTTATAGTTATTTGAATGACTCTTACCATAATATGTTACGTTAACATACCAGGCATGTTCTCAGTTGGTTATTTATGCCTCATATAACGTACACTTATTCAGCCTGTTGTTCACTATTCTTTATTTATTTTAAATTGCCTTTCAAATGTCTATTCTTGTTGTTGGGTTTTATCAAATAAATTTCCCCATAAAATGCGACTTATACTCCAGTGCGACTTGTATATGTTTTTTTCCTTCTTTATTATGCATTTTCGGCAGGTGCGAATTATACTCCGGTGCGACTTATACTCCGAAAAATACGTTATATGTTTTTTTGCTGTTGTCTTTGTTTTACTTTTGTAGCTGTATGGAGAAATGGCTGGCTGTATCAGCTCTGCTCTTTTAATGTCTTTAATGTCCTTTGTGTTCCTTGATGTTTGTTGTTCCCCCTCTTACACACATGCGTATGTGTGCTATGGCTGTGAGGTTTTTTTCTCCCTTGGCCTCAGTCTGGACCCTAGTGATGGGTTGATGAGGCGCCATGAAGCGTTTCGACACATTGCAAAACTGTATTGATACTGTGCCGATACTGTGTCACTAAATTCTGACATCTGCTGGACATTAAAAATCCCTACAGGCAACCTATGGACCGACTCAACTGACACTGATTTTATGACACAGTATATACAATAATATAAACCAAGTCATTGTATTTCATTTAGGATTATTTCATATCTTCATTTAAATACAAATATATTTTTATCTTTTTTATATATAGTCAATAAATAATGTGAACATGTATCATTACATGGAAAAATCTAAGAGAACGTGTTGTGAATGAGGATGCTTGTGGACTGGGAATTTTTATTTTTTATTTTATTTTTACACATTTTTATTTTTTAAAAAAACAGTTTTTCCAACGTATTACATTTTAGACGATTTCTCTTCTTAGTTATTATTTCTCCGGCTGTAGAAAAGAGCCGCTCACAGGGCACAGAGGAGGCGTCAGTGCGACACAGTTTGCGTATCGGTCACGTGACCGAAACAGCTCATGATCGGTCACGTGACTTTCTAAAAGCGGTACGCGCACGACACAGGGTTTTGCTCTATGAGCTCGACGCATGGGCCGATGCATCGGTGTTGCCGGACCCATCACTACTGGACCCCTCTCCAGGGCCCAGGCTTAGACTGAATATTTTTTATCCGTTTCTCACCGTTTTTGTAGGGAAGTTGGCAGACCCGTCAGCGATCCTGTTCTGTCTCCCTGTAATGTTTGTCTGATCTTGAATGAATGGGATTGTGCTGAAAATCTTAATTTCCCCTCAGGAATTAATAAAGTATTTCTGATTCTGATTCTCCCCTACAATGGACCTTTTTTTCTGACAGTGTGAAATTTGCCTTAGAAAGCTCAGAAAAATCATACATAACATTCATTAATGTTTGTATTTACTTCCAATTGCAAAGTAATTGAACAAATTCCCCGACTCCTGTTTGTTGTCATCGATACAAACCACTAGGTTGCATCTTGAAGAGGCAGATTTATGACCAGGTGAGACGACAAGGGGGGGGGGGCTTGGCCAAAGTGGGCGTAGGAGGGAGGAGAGGAGGAAAGGGTGCAGGCAGAAATAGAAGAAGACAATAAAAAAGAGACAAGTAAAAGTGTAGAGCGGTTAGTGCACGCCACAAGTTGCCGGTTAAAGCAAAGGGCAACAGGACACTGACAAGAGCGGGGGAGAGGGGTCAAGAGTGGGCGGACGGTGGCGAGGATGGAGATAAGGGGCGGGGGTTTTTATAATCAGAGCCTGTGTTACTGCTCTGGCTTATTAATGTGTACGCCATGCAGTACACAGGGTGGGGGGGGGGTGGGGATCCAGAGTGGAAGTTGGGGCGAAAGATTTGGGCAGCGCAGGGGGCCTTCGTCGTCACAGGTCCCATGACAACCCTCATCCACTCACTACATCCAATTAGAGAAAAAAAAAAAGGACAAGAAAAATTTCCACAGTGTTAATCTTCATTATTTGCTTTCTTAAGGGATCTAAACTAAAGATTTCTCCGTTGCCCTTTGTGCTGTGCGAGCCTGCATATAGGAGACAGGAAAGGTGGCTTGGGTGCATTTTGTCGCCTTGCTTTAAATTCCCCAGCTCCCCTCTCTTTGTCTCCCTCCGGTGGACAAAAGTGTGATGCCCTCCTCAGTAGTGCGCGTGGGTGTTGCTTTGCATCAGCTGTCGCATACTTACTGTGAAAATGTTGGAGCGCCGCTTGGACTGCTTGCGGATGGGCGTGGGCGTGTTGGAGGTGGCGATGGTCTCGATGCGCATCTCCCGCTGGCTTATGCTGGGGGTGGACGGGACGGAGGAGGAGTAGTCGCTGAACGCGCACCCGCCGTTCGCCGCCTGACGGGGGAGGAGGAGGAGGAGGCGGGGGAGGGATGGTAAAGAGGGCCCCAGCAGATGAAAAAGGAGAAGAGGATGTGAGGGAGATAAGAGGTCAGTTCAGGTGCAATTTTAGCTGTGGTTACACAACATCATTGTAGTGCACAACAGATGATCACATGACCTGTGAGAGAAGGATGGAGTGATCCTACCTGGTTAATGTGAACGGAGGGGATGGACGCGGCGGGGACGGACGAGTGGCTGGGTGAGTTGGGCAGTGATTTGCACGGGCCGATGGAGAGCTGCTGCTTTTTCCTCATGGCCACCACCTTCTGGGCCACTGGAGGACACCAAAATAAACATTTTCATCGGTATTACTTCACGCGGACATTTGCACAGAAGACACATGAATTACAGACAGAAGCTGTCCTATCTTGGCTTTGTGCATGAACGGGCAAGAGCTGCCCTATACAATCTTTGAGCATGAAAAGCCCAGAGCTGTCCTATCTAGTTATCGAGCGTGAACAGACTAGAGTTGTTTTAGTTATTGTTGAACATGAACAGACCAGAGCTGTGCTATCGAGCAGTGTTGGGTTAGTTACTGAAAACCAGTAACTAGTTAGTTACTAGTTACTTTATTTCAAAAGTAACTCAGGTACTAACTTAGTTACTTACACCAAAAT
>NC_084566.2:20104124-20229124 GCF_033978685.3 Nerophis lumbriciformis
CTTGGATGAAGCAGTCTAGCATATGTAGTAGGGGTGTGGGAAAAAAATCGATTCGAATTCGAATCGATTTTGCACGATTCAGAATCAATTCTCATTTTTAAAAAATCGATTTTTTTAATTTTTTAATTTTTTATTTTTTTTATTTTATTTTTAATTTTTAATTAATCAATCCAACAAAACAATAAACAGCAATACCATAACAATGCAATCCAACTCCAAAACCAAACCCGACCCAGCAACACTCAGAACTGCAATAAACAGAGCAATTGAGAGGAGACACAAACACGACACAGGACAAACCAAAAGTAGTGAAACAAAAATGAATATTATCAACAACAGTATCAATATTAGTTACAATTTCAACATAGAATTGATTACAAATCCCTCATTGACATTATCATTAGACATTTATAATAAAAAAAGAAAAAAGAAAAGAACAATAGTGTCACAGTGGTTTACACTTGCATCACATCTCATAAGCTTGACAACACAATGTGTCCAATATTTTCACAAAGATAAAATAAGTCATATTTTTGGTTCATTTAATAGTTAAAACAAATTTACATTATTGCAATCAGTTGATAAAATATTGTCCTTTACAATTATAAAAGCTTTTTACAAAAATCTACTACTCTGCTTGCATGTCAGCAGACTGGGGTAGATCCTGCTGAAATCCTATGTATTGAATGAATAGAGAATCCTTTTGAATCGGGGAAAAAAAATCGTTTTTGAATCGAGAATCGTGTTGAACTGAAAAAAAAAATTGTTTTTGAATCGAATCATGACCACAAGAATCGATATTGAATCGAATCGTGGGACACCCAAAGATTCACAGCCCTATTATGTAGTAATGTGGCCAGAAATAGTACTGCAATCACCATCCAAATTCTGTAGTCCCCTCCCACTCTCCATGACTGAGGTTGCCAGATACGCAGCCGAATCTGAATCCTACTCCAAGGAACTTAAAATGGCAGTCCTACGCTGTAGGTTTCTCTTGTTTATGCTTCTTGCAAGATGGTTTACTAAGTCATTATGCCACATTTTACTAATGTTGATTAGCCAATGTGTATTTGTGAAGTTAGGCAGCAATATTTTAGTCGGGAGTCGGGACAGATTGTTGGCATTACCCTGCTAAAATGTCTAGTTTGACCGCACGGACCACCATCAATATAATATATTATATATTATATATCGCATAGGCCTACTTTGATGGCAAGCCAAGGCCAACACTAAAATTACCACCACATTTAGATCAGCATAACCCCATGTTGCATCCAACCTGACGCACTGCATTCTCTTCCATGTACACACACATCACCATCCGTCAATGCGGAGTGCAATTCTGTGAGCCAACCCACGTTACGCATAAACCACGTTACGCATAAACCAAATAGCCTACTATCATGTCAGTACACAAAGTAGAAAATCATTACATGTAATGCACTATATTGTAACAAACAAATACCACCTCATGTGTGTTTGATGCACATACAGTACCAGAAACCGCAATTAGCCGTGCTAATGTTGAAACGCATTTCCTCAGTGTATCAGCATATTGAGAACGAAATAGGCACTGACACTAACCATATCCACATAGGTTTTATTTGTCGAAAATATACATTTCCCTGTCAGTTGGAATACACATTGACATACAGGCTAACGGGCATATATTTCCCCCGTTAGCCTGTATGTCGATGTGTCATTGACCGGGCTAGCATGCTAAGCTACACTAGTGTGATGGTGTTTCGCTCCTAAGCATTAAATGATAAATGGGTTATACTTGTATAGCGCTTTTCTACCTTCAAGGTACTCAAAGCGCTTTGACAGTATTTCCACATTCACCCATTCACACACTGATGGCGGGAGCTGCCATGCAAGGCGCTAACCAGCAGCCATCAGGAGCAAGGGGTGAAGTGTCTTGCCCAAGGACACAACGGACGTGACTAGGATGGTAGAAGGTGGGGATTGAACCCCAGTAACCAGCAACCCTCCGATTGCTGGCACGGCCACTCTACCAACTTCGCCACGCCGTCCCCATTCATTGCACAAACATACTAGCTTTGTGAGACAAGATCATAGACTGTATTGGACAATATAGTTTACCGGTACATACGAAATGTCCATTTCCATTTATTACAAGTAATAAGAAAACGCAAATGCCTGACTTACCTATCAAGGAGGAAATTAGCAAGTTTGGCGTCATATGAAAAAAATGTTCGCCGCCTTCAATCGTCTCCATCTTTCAAAGGCATCCCCGATACAAATTCTCGTTTTGTTACTGGCTTTGTCATGAATAAGTTGAGAATCGTAACGACGCCTTTTAGATTTACTAAGTAAGGTCTGACATGTTTAGTAACTTTACCAGTGGCAGTAGCCAGACGAAGGTGGCAGTGCGTAACTGACAACCTGGACGTGACACACTCACTGACTTTTTAATGGTCAAACGGTGGACGGCGGGGCATCTAAATGAAAACAATAACAAGATTTTGGGGCTGTAAATCTAATTTTGAAATGAGCATATACCGGCTGAACTATTGTTATCAGTTAGAGGTATTCGAAAAGAACATGATTTATTAATGCCTTTTGACATATCAGGGCCATTTAATGATGACTTGACATGAAATGATTACATATGGCACCTTTAACTATCATTTTTAATCCACTTTTTATGTTTCCCCTGTTGTTTTAATTGAATTGTTTTACTTCACCTATGTTTTGGACAGCACTTTGCACGTTATAAATAAAATGTACTTACTTACTTACTATTTACAATATCAAAGTGTGTTATTTTATCATGCAAAGCAGCAAATGTATTGTTTTTTCTATTTCTCAGGCTAATAAAAACGATTAGCTGCCGTCCTATGCGTTTGACTGCAAACATATATTTAACAAGGTCTGTTCGCTGCTCCGTCCTGACCTTTGCACATGGTATAAAAAAAGCTCCAAAAAAAGCAACAGGAAGATAATGGTGTGTGTCTTAATACTTCCTTTCTACATGACTGCAGACACTTTTTCTTTTCTGCAGGGATCAACACACACTCACCTGTAGCTCTGGAGGCCCTCCTTCATCTCTGATTAGTAGAAGATAGCTCTGTCCGTCCACCACAATCTCTTTCTTGAAGCGCCCACCTGAGGAAAAGACAGCAAATTGTACTCTTAACAAAAGCTTAAATTACGACACGACCAAACAACCACAATGAATCTCACTGGGCATCATCCAAATAAAACCATACTGTATTCTAAATTACCATAAATGTCCAATAAAACAATAAATACTGCGCCCAAATGAAACTTTTTAAAAGTAATTTTGTGTGTTTGTTATTGAAAATTTAATGCATAACAAAATTTAATGCAAACAGCCAAACATTGTTTTAAGCATATAAACATAGCTTTTTTTTTTACTCCATCATCTTAAACAAGAAACAAACGTCCATGGTACCAAAATACCTAAAAATACACATTTAAGTTAAGCTCTGATTTGTTTAAAAAAAAAGAAGAAAAAAAGTTACCATTTGTTATTTTTGAAAATGTCATTTAAAATAAATGTTTAACCTGTGTAAATACAATACAAAAAATGCAGTACAGTTAAATAAAATTGCAGAAGGTGACCTAAAAATATGAATTTAAGTTAAGCTCTGATTTATATATTTTCTGTGTATACACAGTATTTTTGGGTGGTCAATTTTTATTGTTATTTAAACATATTTATTATTTTAAGTCAGCTTTCAACTTGTGCAAATTATTATTTTCAGGGTGTAGACAGTTTTTTTTTGGTGGTAATGTTATTTGTTTTTTTAATATTATTTAAAGTCAACTTTTTAACTTGTGTAAATTAAATAGAAAAAATACAATACACTAAAATAAAATGTACCTAAAAATACAAAATCAAGATAAGCTTTGGTTTATTTTCTTTGAATGTGTAAACAGATTTTGTTTGGTGGCATTTAAAAAATATATAATATTCAAAGTCAACCTTAAACCTGTGTAAACCTTGACACATATATATATATATATATATATATATATATATATATATATATATATATATATATATATATATATATATATATATATATATATATATATATATATATATATATATATAAACACACACACATATATATATATATATACATACACATATATATCTATCTATCTATATATATATATATATCTCTATCTATCTATCTATATATTTATATATATATATATATATATATATATATATATATATATATATATATATATATATACACACATATGAGTATGTGAAAGTTTGAGTCTTACCTTGGTCACTTCCCTAATTACCTCTTTAAAGTTTTGTAATCAGTAATATCAAGCAGCTAAAATGTGCCAAACATGAGGAAGTGTGGAGAAATAGTTTTGCATATCACCCAACATGCACTGTTGTGAATTTATATATTTGCAATTTTAAATAACATAGTGCTGAACGTGTTTTATAATGTCCACAAATTTCAATGAGCAAGAGGTGGGTTATGTGCAACCGTGTGTTGACTTTACTTGTAGGTTATAGATCATGTACAGTATACCATGATTGGGAAAAGTTGTTTGGATCGGGTCATATTTACATTGATAGTGTGCTCAAAAACCCTTCCAAATAAATTTCACGATTGTCCCCACCCATTAGGATATTTCAATGTCTAAAATATGATCCACCTTGAAAACGGAACATTTTATTTTAAAAGGAAACCGGACAATTTATTTTGTGTTTGTGCATAACTTCCTGTCCAACACAAGCACATTTTAGCTAAATTGATGTGGCAAACGGCAAAAATAGAAGCTGTGCGTATGTTTAGCGCTGTGTTACAAAAAGGCAACGCCATGGCGGTGCTGTTCCACACGCAAAACCGACCCAAAGACTTGAATGGAAACGGACAGAGTCCGCTGCAGTGGCGGCGCCGTTTTGCTTCCGTTACGCATCCAGCGAAAATCCTTTGTTACAGCTTTATATAAGTAATCTGGCATCATTGTAGCATGCTCTTTTTTCTATTGGTCATCGGAGCTATTTTTTAATGTTATCAAATTATCAGTGTGACGTCATGATTCTTAACGGCCCGATAATTATCGTGCAACCCTAATATTACTTAGAGTCAACTCTCGACTTGTGAACACTTCATTTAACACATACAGTAAAATTAAATAGCATAGTCTAAAAATATTAGCAATAATTCAATAAACATCTAAACCGGGGGTCAGCAACCCACGGCTCTCGAGCCGCATGCGGCTCTTTAGTGCCGCCCTAGTGACTCCCTGGAGCGTTTTTAAAAAAGGATTGGAAATGGAAAAAGATGGGGGGAAATCATTTTTGTGTTTTAGTATATTTTTTGTTTGAGGACAAACATGACACACACCTTCCCAATTGTTAGAAAGCTCACTGTTTAATATGTTTGTGTGTATGCTTCACTGATGAGAGTATTTGGTGAACATCGTTTTGTCCTACTAATTTCAGCGGTTCTTGAACTCACCATAGTGTGGACTGTGACGCAACAGTTTGTTTACATATATAATCTTCGACTACTCCTTTGTCTCAAAGGTGCACTTTGTTGATGTTATTGACTTATTAGAGTGCTAATCAGGCATATTTGGTCAGTGCATGACTGCAAGCTAATTGATGCTAACATGCTATTTAGGCTAGCTGTATGTACATATTGCATCATTATCCCTCATCTGTAGGTATATTTGAGCTCATTTAATTTCCTTTACTTTTATCCTCTTTCTATATAATTTAATTTTGCATGTCTCATGACACATTATCTGTATGTAATATTGGCTGCATTTCAGATAGTTGTTTGTGTTGCCATGTTGTTCCAGACCACAGCAAACATTACCCATCTCGCCAAAGATTGTAATACATCTATTAGAAGAAGACAGACTGCTGTTTTCTTTAACTTGGACACACACATCCATACCTTTGGCCTTTAAAAGCCAGTAATTTCCAGGAGTTATCTCACCTTCTTAGTAGCCTCTGATTTACTAATGGTTTCTAATGTTTTAAAAATGTGTAGAATAAATATTACATTTCAAAGTTTCTGTCAACGAAGATTTGCTTCAGTCTGCAAGACAGTCATTTTGATAGTAGGCTAATATAGCTAATATAGACACTTATGTCATGTGTTGCCTTCATTATAACACTTATATATGACTTTCAAGTAATTTTGATAGTAGGCTAATATAACTAGTACAGACACCAACGTCATGTGTTGCCTTCATTGTAACACTTATATAAGACTTTTAAAGTCATTTTGATAGTATGCTAATATAACTACCGTACTATGGACACTTACATCATGTGTTGCCTTCATTATAACACTTATATAAAACTTTTCATTTTTTGCGGCTCCAGACAGTTTACTTTTTTGTATTTTTGGTCCAATATGGCTCTTTCAACGTTTTGGGTTGCCGACCCCTGATCTAGACTCTCAACTGAGATGAGGAATAATAATAATAATTATTATTATTCCTGTCATCATTATAGTTCATAATAATAATCATCATCATCAATGTCACTTTTGGATTCACAAAAACATTGTAAAATCTTTAAAACCTTGTAATTCCTCGTTCTGACCAAACAGTTATCTTATACAGCGGTGGTTCTCAAACTTTTTTCAGCAAGCACCACCATAATGACCAACATTAAAATACAGAAGCGTAGTAGGCCTAAGTATTTGTTATTCATTAAAAACAAGGCAGAGGTTTTATTCAACAAGTATATTTATTATTGTTGGCCACTGTTACATTACACGGTTTGAACAGTAACACTGTGTTTGAATTAGTGTTGTCCCGATACCAATATTTTGGTACCGGTACCAAAACTCATTTTTTTCCTGAGTTTATAAACATATCAATTTAAAAGAAAAGAAAAAAGATTTTGTGATGCTAAAAAGTATTGATGTAATCATACTAGTATCGACAAGATACGCGCCTGCATTTTTGATCAGATTTTTGGGTGAAGACTTTCCAATGGTCACGTTTTTATCATTTGTGTGTCAACGACAATACCTGGAGTTTTGTCGGTTTGTCTCTTTTATATGACCTCAATGTGCAACAATAACAAACAAATATGATATTTGTGAAAGTAAACATATTTTAAAGATGGGAAATTGCTGGAAGGCCACTACATAGTACTGGTATACTGTACAACCCTAGTTTAAATATAGGAAAATAAAACACTGAACTTTAATCAAGTGATTCTTTGGCGTACCACTAGGTCAGGGGTCGGCAACCCAAAATGTTGAAGGAGCCATATTGGACCAAAAATACAAAAACAAATCTGTCTGGAGCCGCAAAATATTAAAAGCCATATTACATGCAGATAGTGTGTCATGAGATATAAAGTAAATTAAGATGACTTAAAAGAAACTAAATGACCTCAAATATACCTACACATGAGGCATAATGATGCAATATGTACATATAGCTAGCCTAAATAGCATGTTAGCATCGATTAGCTTGCAGTCATGCAGTGACCAAATATGTCTGATTAGCACTCCACACAAGTCAATAACATCAACAAAACTCACCTTTGTGCATTCATACATAACGTTAAAGGTTCGGTGGACAAAGTGAGACAGAAAAACAAGTGGCATAAAACACGTCCTAGAAAGTCGGAGAAAGTTATACAAGTAAACAAACTATGGTGAGTTCAAGGACCGCCAAAATTAGTAGGACAAAACGGCGCTCGCCAAATACTCGAATCAGTGAAGCATGTTTAATATAAACAGTGTGCTTTATAATAATTAGGGAGGTTCGTGTCATGTTTGTCCTCCTACAGAAACCATGTTAACACAAAAAATACATATTTTTTCCCCCTCATCTTTTTCCATCTTTCATACATTTTGAAAAAGCTCCAGAGAGCCACTAGGGCAGCGCTAAAGAGGCGCATGCGGCTCTAGAGCCACGGGTTGCCGACCCCTGCACTAGGTGGCGCCTGTGTGCACAGTTGGAGAATCACTGTTACAGTGTGTACATTAAGTTGATTACGGTTCACAAAATAAATAACTCCGAGCAAATTAAAAACTTTACCGCCTGTTTGTAAATAAAGATTGTAAAGGTGAGCCTCCACACTTCACATGAGATAACCGTCTTGCCTGGAATACCATTTTCAAGCCACTAGGTGGGGCGCCACGTAGCAACAAACAACACATCTTCCCCCTTAAAAATCAATGCGTGTGCGTGCGTGTTAAGTCTTTAATACAACAACACAGCGTGACCTCATAAAAAAGTTTGGGACTGCGAGTTGAAGTGAAGCTCCTCCCTGAGCGCCGTCACAACGGTGCACTGACAGGAAAGCCGGGTCTCTCCGGAGCCAATTACGTGGGCGAGGAATTGCAATTTAGCGTGTCTGATGCACAGCTGCTGCGGGAGGCGCTGGAGCGACAAAGTCACCGCAATGGCACACAAGTTCCCTGACATCCACGCTCATCAGTTCGTGACGCCTCGGCACCTGAGCTACCTCCGACTGACGCATGCATCCAAAAGTCTTTGCAATTGTCTGGTGTGTCTTTTCCGGGGAAATTACTTTCTTCAGTGTTTTGATTGGCTACAAGGGTTTATTAGTGCCCCCTAGGGGTCTGGAATGCACTCGACAGCCAGTCAATCCTTGTTCCAATTTTATTGAACTGTTCATTGTGTTTTCAATGACTCAATTAGTTAATTAGGCATCAGATCAAAAACAGCTCCCGTTATGAAGCAAACTACAGTCAAAAAATATTGCTAAGTGGTGTCTTTAGTTTACAAAAGTCAAAGTTCTCTCTCTCATATTGGATGTCATTAGGTTGTGCAGAAGTCGACGGCCTGAGGTCAGCGTCTACACTTTCTTCATTTCCCGTTATGCATATTAGATAAAAGCACAGACGATCCGATCTCACTTGAAGCGGGTCGCGATCCTGTGGTGATTTTTAAAAAAAATTAAAAAATGAAGAGCTAAACGAGAGCGCTGCAAGAGGGCTGACGTTCCTAAAAAGAAGAAAAACGGTCGCCTTTGACGAGAGTAAATGGACAAAATGTAATATTGTAGACTGTTAAAGGGAGGGGGGGTGTCTCAGGAGGATTAGGATATGAATTAAAAAGGGGAGAGCATATGTAGCATTAAAAATGATTTTTTAAAATTTAAATACAAAACCTAAAATCAGTCAAGTTGGCACGTTGTGTAAATGGTAAATAAAAACAGAATACAATGATTTGCAAATCCTTTTCAACCTATATTCAATTGAATAGACTGCAAAGACAAGATATTTAACGTTCGAACTGGAAAACTTTGTTATTTTTTGCAAATATTAGCTCATTTGGAATTTGATGCCCGCAACATATTTCCAAAAAGCTCATCAAACACTTATTTGGAACATCCCACAGGTGAACGGGCTAATAGGGAACAGGTGGGTACCATGATTGGGTATAAAAGCAGCTTCCATGAAATGCTCAGTCCTTCACAAACAAGGATGGGGCGAGGGTCAGCACTTTGTGAACAAATGTGTGAGCAAATTGTCCAACAGTTCAAGAACAACATTTCTAAACAAGCTATTGCAAGGAATTTAGGGATATACGGTTCGTAATATCATCAAAAGGTTCAGAGAATCTGGAGAAATCACACGTCAACGGCAAGGCCTTGACCTTCGATCCCTCAGGTGGTACTGCATCAAAAAGCGACATCAGTGTGTAAAGGATATCACCACATGGGCTCAGGAACACCTCAGAAAACCACTGTCAGTAACTACATTTTGTCGCTACATCTGTAAGTGCAACTTAAAACTCTACTATTCAAAGCGAAAGCCATTTATCAACAACACCCAGAAACGCCGCCGGCTTCGCTGGGCCTGAGCTCATCTAAGATGAACTGATGCAAAGTGGAGAAGTGTTCTGTGGTCTGACAAGTCCACATTTCAAATAGTTTTTGGAAACTGTGGACGTCGTGTCCTCCGGACCAAAGGGTAAAAGAACCATCCGGACTGTTCTAGGTGCAAAGTTGAAAAGCCAGCATATGTAATGGTATGGGGGTGTATTTGTGCCCAAGGCTTGGGTAACTTACACATCTGTGAAGGCACCATTAATGCTGAAAGGTACATACAGGTTTTGGAGCAACATATGTTGCCATCCAAGCAACGTCTTTTTCATGGATGCAAATAAATGTATTCTGTTTTTATTTACGATTCACACAAAGTGCCAACTTTACTGGTTTTGGGTTTTGCATTAACTTCTTTTTACACTTGTATACAATTTAAAAATCTTATAAATAAGACATTGCATTATATCAGTTGTCGTAGTTAAGTCTCGTGTTTTATTATGAGTATTCCACAATTTATTTGGCTTTGGTTTTTTGTGATGTCCCTGCATCTAGAAAGAGTGTGAGGATAACCATAGACCCAGAAACGGCCCTTAATGTGTCATAGGCAAGTGTCCGACTAATTAGTACAACACTAGTTTTACTTCATTTAGTTTTATTTAGCTGTATTTTACAGTGCTTTACTTCTTTTTACTCGTGTACGAGAAGCAAGCATGATATGATGTGCTCCGCATTGTTCTATTAAGTGTTCTACTATGTGTAGTTACTATTTT
Source organism: Nerophis lumbriciformis (assembly GCF_033978685.3). Taxonomy (NCBI): domain Eukaryota; kingdom Metazoa; phylum Chordata; class Actinopteri; order Syngnathiformes; family Syngnathidae; genus Nerophis; species Nerophis lumbriciformis. The sequence continues at coordinate 20,114,697 of NC_084566.2, forward strand.
GGATTGGGTGATCACAAGATGGTAGGAGTGATTGCATTAAGGAAAAGTGTGATAGCAACCATAGATTCCTATTTTATTTATTGTAATGGTTGTGTATATTGGAGCCCCCCATCCACATCCGCAAGATATGTTATTAATTAATGGTATTATATAGGTGCAAAGTGTTGCTAACAAACAAAGTATATTGTATTGTTATTATTTGTTTATTCAACTTAAGAGATTTAAACGTTTTCATTTCAATAACAATGTTAGTGCTCAGTGGCCTAGTCGTTAGAGTGTCCGCCCTGAGATCGGTAAGTCGTGAGTTCAAACCCCGGCCGAGTCATACCAAAGACTATAAAAATGGGACCCATTACCTCCCTGCTTGGCACTCAGCATCAAGGGTTGGAATTGGGGGTTAAATCACCAAAAAGATTGCCGGGCACGGCCACCGCTGCTGCTCACTGCTCCCCTCACCTCCCAGGGGGTGAACAAGGGGATGGGTCAAATGCAGAGGACAAATTTCACCACACCTAGTGTGTGTGTGACAATCATTGGTACTTTAACTTTAACTTTAAATAAACAATAAATAAAAGTTTATTGCATTTGTAAGTACATACCTGCATTATTATTATGTATTATCATTACATCACTGGTTGATATGGTCTCATTAAAAATAATGGCAATAATATCGTTTATTGACAATAATTTGAAGGTCATTGTATCGTCAAGCAAAATGTGTTAGGGCCAGGCCTATTTGCAACATAGGCAAGGGAGTGGCTGATCAGTACAACATGAGCAATACAATTAATTCAAACGCCACTAGGTGATAGTATCACTCTGCAAAACACATTCCTGTCGATTTTTTTATTTAGCTGTATTTTTCAGTAGTTATTTACATTACTTGTACTCCCTTTAACACTTGTATGAGATGCAAGAATGATGGTGTGTTTGCAGTACATCAATTATTCATTACAATTGTTTTGTATTTATTATCGTATAATCGAATTATGTATGTTCTTTTCACACTTGCATAAAGAACAAAAATGCTACACACAAAACACTGAATTACATCAGTCGCCGTTGCAGTTAGGACTACGTGATTTATTGTGACTATTTTGCATTTTATTCAGCCCTTTTTGTCTTTTTGTGATGTCGCCGCAAAACTGCACCATGGATTGTAGTGTGACGACAACCAAAGAACCAGAAACAGCTTTAATGCGAAATAGGCTAGTATCCAGCTGATCAGTACAATAGCAGTTGTACTTAATTTACTTTTATTTAGCTGTATTTTACAGGGGTTTACTTATTTTTACGCATGTATGCCATGCAGAAATGCTGTTTAGGAGATGTATGTGGTGCATTGCATTGTTCTATGAAGTGCTCTATTACGGATAGTTTGCATTTTTGAGATGTTATCACAAAATGGTACAAGTGATTGCATTGACAAAAACTGTGATGGCAACCATAGAACCAGACATGGCGCTTAGTGCAACGTTGGCAAATGTGCAGTTGATCAGTGTAACAATATGAGCAATACAATTACCGTAGTTTTCGGATTATAAGGCACACTTAAAATCCTTTAATTTTCTCAAAAATTAACAGTGCGCCTTAGAACCCGGTGCGCCTGATAGACGTAGTAGATGGCAGTCATACATACGAGATAGGTGTAAACTGCAAGATGACGGCAGTAAACAACACCAAAACTTTAAATGTTCCATTGAGAATATAGAACATTACACACGGCGCTCAAAAATCTGTCCAAATGTTTTTAGTGCGACTTCGGTAAGCTATGAAGCCGCACCGTTTGATGGATTGTCAGCACATTAAACATACGAGTATAATTAAGGTGTGTGTATAAGGAGCGCAAAATGGCACCTAATAGCAGACGTATTACCTGCCGTTTTGATTCGCAATATTATGCAAAACCAACTTTTCTGACCTTCTGGTACCTGCTGATGTGTATTTGGGATCTGCATAAGTCCTGAAAATGTGGTCAGTGCTGACACCGTAGTCATAAGCTTCTTCTTTTTCTCTACCTTCTTATGTAGCATTCATCTTCCTCTGTTGCCATTTCTAATACAAAGTAGCTAGGGCTGCAACTAACGATTAATTTGATAATTGATTAATCTGTCGATTACAACTTCGATTAATCGATTAATAATCGGATAAAAGAGACAAACTACATTTCTATCCTTTCCAGTATTTTATTGGGGGAAAAAACAGCATACTGGCGCCATGTTCTTTCAACTTGCCAAATAAAACAAGGAAAATGTTACAAAAATGCACACTTTTGACACCCCTGCTATAGATAATAAAAAATTATATCTGATAAATCTATGGATAAAAAGCAGAGCCTGACGACGCATGCGCGTTTATCACAACTCTCTCTGTCTCTCCCCCTCCCTCACCAATGCTGCTGCACGCATAATTTGTTTTGTTTTTATCCTTCTTAACCCTGAACGTACATTGAAAATACACGCAACCCTAACTCAAAATGCCGGACATTTGAGGCATTTAAGAAACACCGCCCGGACATCCCCGCAAAAGAGGACATGTCCGGTGAACGTATGGTCAGTCTATCCTAGCCCGTTAGCATTTTGAGTATTGTTTACACAACGTGCAGTACGCTACTTAATATGTCCGTGTGGAAACTCGTTCGGTGCACCTCCGCACCGAACCGAAACTCCCGTACCGAAACGGTTCGATACAAATACACGTACCGTTACACCCCTATTATTTTGATTATTGTTTCTCAGCTGTTTGTAAATGTTGCCGTTTATAAATAAAGGTTAAAGAAAAAAAGAAAAAAAAAACGTAGTCTGCCATAGCATAGAGCCAACGAATCGATGACTAAATTAATCGCCAACTATTTTTATAATCGGTTTTAATCGATTTAATCGATTAGTTGTTGCAGCCCTAAAAGTAGCGTAAAGTTCTTACTTATATCTGTCAGTAGACTAGCTATCAAAGCGCAAAAATTGTAGTGGGTTTACATTATTCACCCAAGGAACTTTAGTTATTAGAGGGTTCCGGTCGGACGGTTTTTCACAGGACACATTTCCGGCGTTGTTGCATTATTGAGCCACGGATGAGAAGATGCTGCTCCGTTATTGATTTAAGTAAAGTCTGAATGTCATTAAAACAGTTAGCTCCATCTTTTGACACTTCTTCCACTCCCGTCCTTGCACGCTACACCGCTACAACAAAGATGACGGGGAGAAGACGCTGTCGAAGGTGAGCCACGTAAATACGACCGACCACAAAACGGCGCATCCTGAAGAGACGCTCAGAAAGTGACTGTAAAACATAATCTATGCAACATTTTGACCAAAGAACCACCATCACATGTTATGTAGACCACAAGGAAGTGTTTTACATTTAGAAAAAAATCATAATATGACTCCTTTAATGCGCCTTATAATCCGGTGTGCCCTATGGTCCGAAAAATACGGTAATTATAACAAAAATGCCACCAGGTGACAGCACTACTCTGCAAAACGGTTTACATTATTTGAGTTTACAGCGGTTAATAGAGTTTTACAATACTATGGCTGTTAATAATGTGACTTAAATAATAGTCTGAAATAATAACAGGCTATGGTGGCACCAGTTGGCCCCGAGAACAAATCCTTTCTAATTACCTATGGGAAGAAATAGTTGCACGCTGTCAGATTGCATAATCAAGCGTCCGGCGTAAACGCCTCCATTCTGTCAGCGAGTAAAAGCCGTCCACTTGAGCCGTGGTTCTGCTAAGTCCACTTCAGCGCTGCCTGGCAAGCGCCATAATCTGTCAGCCTGAGCGATTGTCATGTAACGGCGACAGATCTTCGCACCCGAGCAGTGGACGCCTGCTTTCACGCCGCTTTTGACGAGTCAGACAAAAGGGCCGCGGTAGAGAGTGTCTGTTGGATTTCAGAGAGAATGAAAGACGGAGGATGGCATGGTAGGAATTGAATGGAAGCCAAAACTGAGATTGTTCTGGAGCGGTGTGTTGCGCAATAATGCAGGGGCGCTGGTGTCTTATAGGTTCTGTTGCGCTACCATCAAATAAAAAAAAAGGGGTGGCGACCTCGCAGGCCAGCTGAGGTGGGCCGTGCTTACACGGATGCTCAGACCTTGACACCGAGCCACAATCCGATGGCGCTCACTCGGCTCACTGTTGCCATAGCAACACACCCCGGCGCTGTGTTTTTTTTTTCTTTGCTTTTCTCATACACTGTATATCTTAGCAAAAAGAGAAAAAAAACACCACCACAATGGAGTTCTTTTCCTCCCCCAGTATAAATGCTCGTACCATAGTATTGTACTTCATCATAAGAGGTATTGCTGAATTTTTTGCCCATGCACCACTGAGGGTAGGGATTCTCAATATGTGGTACGTGCGCCACCAGTGGTACACAGGCTCCATCTAGTGGTAGCGCCAAAGAATCACTTGATTAAAGTACAGTGTTTTATTTTCCTATATTCAAACTAGGGTTGTACGGTATAGTATAGTACCGTGATACTAATCATATTCGGTACTATACCGCCTCTAAAAAGTACCGGTGAAAACCAGTACAAGAGCGTATCTCGTCGATACTACTATGATTACATCGATATTTTTTAGCATCACAAAATCTTTTTTCCTTTTTAAAAAATTCATATTATGTTTGCAAACTCAGGAAATGCGTCCCTGGACACATGAGGACTTAAATTATGACCAATGTATGATCCTGTAACGACTTGGTATCGGATTGATACCCAAATTTGTGGTATCATCCAAAACTAATGTAAAGTATCAAAGAAGAGAAGAATAAGTGATTATTACATTTTAACAGAAGTGTAGACAGAACATGTTAAAAGAGAAAGTAAGCAGATAGTAACAGTAAATGAACAAGTAGATTAGTAATACATTTTTACAGCTTGTCCTTAATAATTTTGACAAATTAATAGAATGAGAAACGACACAATATGTTACTGCATATGTCAGCAGCTAAATTAAGAGACTTTGTTTGCTTACTTGATACTAAAAGAAAAGTTGTCTTGTATGTTCACTAACTTATTTAAGGACAAACTTGCAATAAGAAACATAGTTTTAATGTACCGTAAGATTTTTTGATAAAATAAAGCCTATAATGCCATTTTTTGTGGTCCCCTTTATTTAGAAAAGTATCGAAAAGTATCGAAATACATTTTGGTACCGGTAACGCTACCAAAATATTGGTATCGCGACAACCCCCTAATTTAAACACAGTGTTACTGTTCAGACTGTGTGTAACGTTACAGTGGGCAAAACAATTAAATACCATATTTTTCGGACTATGAGGCGCACTTTCCTCAAAAGTCGACAACAATGGCACAGTGTACGGATTAATTCTGGTTGTGCTTACTGACCTCGGAGTGCAATGATAAGTGTGACCAGTAGATGGCAGTCACACATGAGAGATATGTGTGGACTGCAGAATGACCCCTGTTCAATGAATGATGCACGCAAAGCAAGTCCAAAACATTGATGTTTGATTAAGAATATAGAAGATTACACGTAACGCTAAAAATCTGTCAAAATATTTTAGGTACGACTTTGGTAAACTACAAAGCCGTACCGCTTGTTGGATTGTCGGAGCACTATGGTTACCATAGTCAGCTGTGCTTCAACATACGGGTATTGTTATGATGTGTGCATAAGGACCCCAAAATGGCACCCATTAGGGGACATATCTGGCGTTTTATTTTGCCATAGTGTGCAAACCAACTGGCTGATGTGTATTTGGGATCTGCATAAGTACTGAAAATTTGCGCATGTCCACCACCGTAGTCTGCACCGTAGTCAATAAGATCCTTCTTTTTCTCTATCTTCTTGTTATGGGACATTCATCCTCCGCTTTTGCCATTTCTAATATAAAGAAGCATACAGTTCTAACTTATGTCCGTCAGTAGACTCGCTATGGAAGTGCTAAAAACTACCGGTACAACAAAGATGACAGGGAGAAGACGCTGTCGAAGTGGAGGCACGTAAATAAGAACGCCCACAAAACAGCGCATCCTGAAGAGACTGTCAGAAAACGCCTTGAAGATGATCTGTAAAACATAATCCATGCAACATTTTGACCAAAGAACCAAAATTACATGTTATGTAGACCATAAGGAATATTTTAAATGTAGAAAAAAATGCGCCTTTTGTATGAAAATAGACCTGAATTGGCTCATTGGCTCATTATAATCTGGTGCGCCCTATTGTCGGAAAAATACGGTGTACTTGCTAAATAAAACCGCTGCCTTGTTTTTAATGACTATTTAGGCCTACTACGCTACTGTATTTTAATCTTGGTTATTAAGCTGGTATTTAGAGAGCCACATTTTTTCTGAGATGGTACTTGGTGAAAAAAGCTTGAGAACCACTGATTCAGGGCATCGATAATGACTATAATCACATCGGGATGTTTCTCACTTCCTTCTCAGCGAAATTGCAACCACTTCAAATAATTAATTCTGGAATCTGCTGCATCTTTGAGGGACCAGGGGGGCTCTTTTTCATTATGTTCTCACTGATATGGCTGCAGCAAGTGAAAATCAGGCAAAAAAAAAAGGTCTCATTCAGCATCAGGAGAACAAATATGAACAACATTAATGTAAAGTATAGTTTGGGTAGCAATGATCAGGTGGAGAAAAAATATCAATAATAAAATGTACCAATCTTATAGATTATCAGTGTTTCACAAGTGCATTAATATTGATAAACAACATGTTAAAAAAAGAGGTAAACAAATTTATAAAGAAAATACAGTACACACTCCCTGGCCACAGCATTAGGAACAGAATATCGGAAATTTAGCCGTTTATGTTGACTGGGTCCTCAAAAACAAACTGCTCCCAAATTGCTCCTTGTGTGTTTTTGTTGCTTAAATTGACCTATCACCAACATGTGTGTACATTTCTATTACAAACATGTAGTTGTACGAAAATGTGTATTATATTCAGTTGTGGTCAAAAGTTTACATACACTTGTAAAGGACATAATGTCATGGCTGTTTTGAGTTTACAATCATTTCTACAGCTCTTATTTTTTTGTGATAGGGGGATTGGAGCACATACTTGTTTGTCACAAAAAACATTCATGAAGTTTTTTTTTTAATGAATTTATTATGGGTCTACTGAAAATGTGACCAAATCTGCTGGGTCAAAAGTATACATACAGCAATGTTAATATTTGGTTACATGTCCCTTGGCAAGTTTCACTGCAATAAGGCGCTTTTGGTAGCCATCCACAAGCTTCTGGTTGAATTTTTGACCACTACTCTTGACAAAACTGGTGCAGTTCAGCTAAATTTGTTGGTTTTCTGACACGGACTTGTTTCTTCAGCATTGTCCACACGTTTAAGTCAGGACTTTGGGAAGGCCATTCTAAAACCTTAATTCTAGCCTGATTTAGCCATTCCTTTACCACTTTTGATGAGTGTTTTGGGGTCATTGTCCTGTTGGAACACCCAACTGCGCCCAAGACCCAACCTCCGTGCTGATGATTTTAGGTTGTCCTGAAGAATTTGGAGGTAATCCTCCTTTTTCACTGTCCCATTTACTCTATATAAAGCACCACTTCCATTGGCAGCAAAACAGGCCCAGAGCATAATACTACCACCACCATGCTTGACGGTAGGTTTGGTGTTCCTGGGATTAATTTCCCCCAGGGATCAATAAAGTACTTTCTACTCTATTCTATTCTGAAGGCCTCACCTTTTCTCCTCCAAACATATTGCTGGACAAAGATAAGACCTTCTGGATAAATATAATCCATCCATCCATCCATTTTCTACCGCTTATTCCCTTTGGGGTCGCGGGGGGCGCTGGAGCCTATCTCAGCTACAATCGGGCAGAAGGCGGGGTACACCCTGGACAAGTCGCCACCTCATCGCAGGGCCAACACAGATAGACAGACAACATTCACACTCACATCCACACACTAGAGGGCCAATTTAGTGTTGCCAATCAACTTATCCCCAGGTGCATGTCTTTGGAGGTGGGAGGAAGCCGGAGTACCCGGAGGGAACCCACGCAGTCACGGGGAGGACATGCAAACTCCACACAGAAAGATCCCGAGCCCGGGATTGAACCCAAGACTACTCAGGACCTTCGTATTGTGAGGCAGATGCACTAACCCCTCTGCCACCGTGAAGCCCATATAAATATAAATATAATATATAATATAATAATATAATATTCCATCCATCCATCTTCTTCCGCTTATCCGAGGTCGGGTCGCGGGGGCAGCAGCCTAAGCAGGGAAGCCCAGACTTCCCTCTCCCCAGCCACTTCGTCCAGCTCCTCCCGGGGGATCCCGAGGCGTTCCCAGGCCAGCCGGGAGACATAGTCTTCCCAACGTGTCCTGGGTCTTCCTCGTGGCCTCCTACCGGTCGGACATGCCCTAAACACCTCCTTAGGGAGGCGCTCGGGTGGCATCCTGACCAGATGCCCGAACCACCTCATCTGGCTCCTCTCGATGTGGAGGAGCAGCGGCTTTACTTTGAGCTCCCCCCGGATGACAGAGCTTCTCACCCTATCTCTAAGGGAGAGCCCCGCCACCCGGCGGAGGAAACTCATTTCGGCCGCTTGTACCCGTGATCTTTTCCTTTCGGTCATAACCCAAAGCTCATGACCATAGGTGAGGATGGGAACGTAGATCGACCGGTAAATTGAGAGCTTTGCCTTCCGGCTCAGCTCCTTCTTCACCACAACGGATCGATACAGCGTCCGCATTACTGAAGACGCCGCACCGATCCGCCTGTCGATCTCACGATCCACTCTTCCCTCACTGGTGAACAAAACTCCGAGGTACTTGAACTCCTCCACTTGGGGCAAGATCTCCTCCCCAACCCGGAGATGGCACTCCACCCTTTTCCGGGCGAGAACCATGGACTCGGACTTGGAGGTGCTGATTCTCATCCCAGTCGCTTCACACTCAGCTGCGAACCGATCCAGTGAGAGCTGAAGATCCTGGCCAGATGAAGCCATCAGGACCAAATCACCTGCAAAAAGCAGAGACCTAATCCTGCAGCCACCAAACCGGATCCCCTCAACGCCTTGACTGCGCCTAGAAATTCTGTCCATAAAAGTTATGAACAGAATCGGTGACAAAGGGCAGCCTTGGCGGAGTCCAACCCTCACCGGAAACGTGTCCGACTTACTGCCGGCAATGCGAACCAAGCTCTGACACTGATCATACAGGGAGCGGACCGCCACAATCAGACAGTCCGAAACCCCATACTCTCTGAGCACTCCCCACAGGACTTCCCGAGGGACACGGTCGAATGCCTTCTCCAAGTCCACAAAGCACATGTAGACTGGTTGGGCAAACTCCCATGCACCCTCAAGGACCCTGCCGAGAGTATAGAGCTGGTCCACAGTTCCACGACCAGGACGAAAACCACACTGTTCCTCCTGAATCCGAGGTTCGACTATCCGGCGTAGCCTCCTCTCCAGTACACCTGAATAGACCTTACCGGGGAGGCTGAGGAGTGTGATCCCACGATAGTTAGAACACACCCTCCGGTTCCCCTTTTTAAAGAGAGGAACCACCACCCCGGTCTGCCAATCCAGAGGTACTGCCCCCGATGTCCACGCGATGCTGCAGAGTAATATAATATTATATAATATATAATATAATAAAGTTTATGAGTTTGAACATCAAATATGTTGTCTTTGTAGCATATTCAACTGAATATGGGTTAAATATGATTTGCAAATCATTGTATTCCGTTTATATTTACATCTAACACAATTTCCCAACTCATATGGAAACGGGGTTTGTACTTTTAGGAGCACCCACTTGCTGTTATTGTATCCTATTCTTCATGCAGGGATGAGACTTGTAAGAAACTTACTTTATTTGTCGCCATGAATGCGAGGATTAGTGATTTGGAAGTAGCTAAAACACTGCCGACTGCGGATGAACGTTAACCGCTGAGCTTGCTCGCCATGTTTGAAACACCTCTTGTAGAGCGATGTTTCAGTGTTATAGCTTCACTATAATTGTTCGTTTTCAAGCCAAAATGCGTTCATTCTCCCTTTTCCGTCTACACACCGTGTCTGCTTTTAAGTACTCCGTGATTGTGCGCTGCTGAACATGCTACTCTGCATCGATGTCCCATTGGGGTTGCGAGTTTTTCCTTGCCCTTATGTGGGCTCTGTACCGCAGATGTCGTTGTGGCTTGTGCAGCCCTTTGAGACACTTGTGATTTAGGGCTATATAAATAAACATTGATTGATTGATTGATTGATAAAAACCAGGAATGTCATGACGTGACAACTGCGCACCGTCATGCCTGTTAATAAAAGGGAAACGGTACTTTTCAGAGGCGGTATAGCACCGTTTATGATTTATTAGCATACTTGCCAACCCTCCCGGATTTTCCGGGAGACTCCCGAAATTCAGCGCCTCTCCCGAAAACCTCCCGGGACAAATTTTCTCTCGAAAATCTCCCGGAATTCAGGCGGACCTGAGTGACGTGTCGACAGCCTGTTTTCACGTCCGCTTTCCCACAATATAAACAGCGTGCCTGCCCAATCATGTTATAACTGTAGAATGATCGAGGGCGAGTTCTTAGTTTCTTATGTGGGTTTATTGTTAGGCAGTTTCATTAACGTCCTCCCAGCGCACACACACAACAACAGCAGTCACGTTTTCGTCTCCCGTAAAGCAGTTTGTCTGCCGTAAACAGCAATGTCGTGACACTCTTAAACAGGACAATACTTCCATCTACTGTGCATGCATATATGACAATAACATCTACAGCTTTTAGAGAGTGCAGCGCACAACTGCGCACACAACAAGGAGACAAAGCAGAATGCATCATCAGAGAGGGTGTTCAGCATGGTTAGAAAAATAGTGACAGAGAATAGAACAAGGATGGACAATTCAACCCTTAACTCAACAATGAGTAGATGAGTGTTATGTGTGTGTATATGTGTACGTAAATGAACACTGACATTCAAGTATTTCTCTTATTTATATATATATATATATATATATAATAAAATATATATATATATATATATATATATATATATATAATAAAATATATATATATATATATTTTTTATATATATATATATATATATATATATACATGTATATATTTATATATATATAGCTAGAATTCACTGAAAGTCAAGTATTTCTTATATATATATATATATATATATATATATATATATATATGAAATACTTGACTTGGTGAATTCTAGCTGTAAATATACTCCTACCCTCTTAACCACGCGCCCAACCACGCCCCCCACCCCCCACCTCCCGAAATCAGAGGTCTCAAGGTTGGCAAGTATGTTCATTAGTATCGCGGTACTTAACTAGTACAACCCTAGTATATACCTATATAATTAATTGAAGTTGCCAAATATGATCAGGACCCACAAAGAACAAGCTTCGGGAAAAAAATGGCCCCCGGCTGCAAATTGGATGATCATTTTTAATTGCCATTGTCATTTGTTTAACAGCAGGTTTATTGTTGTGGTAGTTTGCCAAGCAACAACCACAAAATAGTGAAACGTGAGCAGTAAAGAATGTATGACAGAACCCTTGTTGAGGTGTGCCTAATAAAGTGTCCAGTAGGTGTAAATAACACCTAAAACAGCTTGCGGTGTGCGTCTGATGTGGTTGTCTTACCTTCGGGAGACTCCTCCTGCACGTACGTGCCTGTCAAGTAGCGGTGGACTAAAGCGGACTTGCCACTGGAGAGATTTCCCACAATACCCTGCAGGAGCAAACATAAGCGCGGCGTTAGTGTGTGTAGTCGATGCACTGCCATGACAGAATGACATTTGTCGCCGGAGTGCATACAGAGTAAGGGAGTCCATACAAATAGCTGAGCGACAACAGAACCACAGTCAGATTTATTGGCCAAGTATGTTACTGTTGGTTGTTAGTAGAGGTGTTCCCATCCCATGTCAGCAAAATAAAAAAATGAAATAAAAGTATCGGCTTGCATAAAAAATCTTCGATATAAGTTCTGATACAAGCAGTCGTGCAGCGTGTTTACTTGTGCAAAGCTGGAAAGCTATCCCATCCAGCCATTTTCTACCACTTGTCCCTCTTGGGGACGCGCGGGGCTGGAGCCTATCCAGTTAATTTCTAAATAGACTTAGACTTCCTTTTTATTGTCATTCAAATTTGAACTTTACAGCACAGATAAGAACGCAATTTCGTTACATAAGCTCATGGTAGTGCAGGATAAAAAAGCAATAAGGTGCATATATAAATAAATAAATATATATAAATAATATATATATATATATATATATATATATATATATATATATATATATATATATATATATATATATATATAAAATAAATAAATATATATAAATAAATAGATTACTGTACAGATAAATATATTGCACTTTTCACATGCGTCCACATTTATGGATGTATGTTATATTGTCTTTTTTATTCCAGCGAGTTAATCCATTTTGGGGGGAGTTGAGGGGATAATTTAATTATGATGCGTTCAATAGTCTTACGGCTTGAGGGAAGAAGCTGTTACAGACTCTTGAACGCATCATAATTAAATTATTATTAGATTAAATGTCCTACAATAAGCACGCACGGTTGTCATTTTCTTCTATTTTCGTAAAGTAATTTACAAAAGGTAAACATGGTAGGCTATAGGCTACAGGGAGCCGGCAGCTACACAACAGCTTAGCACACAATAGCCCACAAGCTAGGTAATAGGTGTCCTTAATTGAATAGTGCAGTCTAAAAACATTTATCAATATAAACATGTATCAAATATTTATATTTGAATACTACTTGCATACTACACAAATTATGCAAGCCAGAAGCCAGTAACAAATGTGTCTGCATCATTCGACTTACTGCATCATACGCTTACCATAATAAAGTTAAAGTTAAAGTACCAATGATTGTCACACACAAACTAGGTGTGGCGAAATTATCTTCTGCATTTGACCCATCACACCTTGATCACCCCCAGGGAGGTGAGGGGAGCAGTGAGCAGCATCGGTGGCCGCACCCAGGAATCATTTTTGGTGATTTAACCCCCAATTCCAACCCTTGATGCTGAGTGCCAAGCAGGGAGGTAATGGGTCCCATTTTTTACAGTCTTTGGGATGACTCGGCCGGGGTTTGAACTCACAACCTACCGATCTCAGGGCGGACACTCTAACCACTAGGCCACTGAGTAGGTAATGATAAGTGTGACCAGTGGATGGCGGTCACGCATAAGAAATATGCGTGGACTGCAGAATGACGGTGTTTAAAAATCCGTCAAAATGTTTTAGAACGATGTTGGGAAGCTACGAAGCCACACCACTTGATTGACTGTCGGCGCATCACGGCTACCGTAGGCCGATGTACTGCGCTTCAACATATGGGTAAAGTTATGATGTGTGTATAAGGACCCCAAATGGCACCTATTAGGACACATACTAAGTACGGTATACTTGTTAAATAAAACCTCTGCCTTGTTTTTAATGAATACTTAGGCCTACTATGCTACGGTATTTTAATAGTGGTACATAAAGAGCCAAGTTTGAGTTGGTACTTGGGGGAAAAAAAAATTGAGAACCACTGATTTATAACATAAAAAACAGGAATGAATTGCAAAGTTAAATAATAACACTAATGCAATAATGTACAATGCATAACACACATTATGTTAGTGTATTTTGCCCCAGCATCAAGTTTCGTAATCTGCTTACACAGGTTTGCACAGCAGGGGGTGCTAAAGAGTAGACCCAAAACTCAAAGAACTAATCACTCCTGTACTTGAAACGCTGTCTTGTTATTTGTTCTATGTATGCTAGTTTGCATGTAACCATTGCCGTCTTAATCAGCACAAGAGCCCGAGCAACTTTTGTAGACGTGATTAATTGCGTAAGTCTTTAAATGCCACATTTTTGTTTGGCATAAAATGAGAAGGCAGCTGCAGCCTGGAAGGGAGACGCATCAAGCTCAGCAATCCTCAGCTTGGAGCACAGTGGGACAAAAAGGAAAGTACACGTGTTTGTTTAAGGCTTTCTTTGCAGGCTGCCGAGCTGAGGTTGAAACATTAAGCAGGAAAGTCACTTTGCATACATTTGATTGGTTGCAGGCTTCGCAGCGGTTTCCCCTCGCTGGTGCCGACACCAGCACGCCTTTGGTGGGTGGGGGCGGGCCTTGTGAAGCCTGCAATCCAAATGGGAACAAAGGAAGGGGGGTCTGCCACATACCTCATCTTCGCCCTGATCGTTAGTGTGTGCTAAAGTCAGGTATGGTTCTAATTAGGAGGAGGTTCGGGGCGGCGCAAGATGACACGATCGCTACATGAGCGCGAATAAGCTCAAAGTTAGCAAAAGATGTAGGCTGTGAACGCAAAAGGACTACCGCCGCGCTGCCTGCACACTGGTGGTACGCCTTCACGGGAAACCAAAACGCTGCCTCAGCACTATTTCCCCCCCTCTTTAAACTATGGAATACAGCGGGACCGCGAAGGTTGAACACAATCCCCTCTGTGACATTCGGAAAGATAAATAATCTGTTCCCAGGTCAAACTCTTGCCAAAATACCACATTTATTAACAGTACATGCACTTTAAACTGTCATACCAGAGTAAATTGTCGCACTATTCTGCCTGTAAAGCGCTTAAAAACATCCAAACACCTCCATTAAGGTTGTATATACAAAACCCAAAACCAGTGAAGTTGGCACATTGTGGTGTGATTTGCAAATCCATGTGGTGATATCCTTTACACACTGATGTCGCTTTTTGATGCAGTACCGCCTGAGGGATCGAAGGTCTGTAATATCATCGCTTACGTGCAGTGATTTCTCCAGATTCTCTGAACCTTTTGATGATATTACGGACCGTAGATGGTGAAATCCCTAAATTCCTTGCAATAGCTCATTGAGAAATGTTGTTCTTAAACTGTTGAACATTTAGCTCACGCCTTTGTTCACAAAGTGGTGACCCTCGCCTAGGGATGTCCGATAATATCGGCCTGCCGATATTATCGGCCGATAAATGCGTTAAAATGTAATATCGGAAATTATCGGTATCGTTTTTTTTTTATTATCGGTATCGGTTTTTTGGTTGTTTTTTTTGGTTTTTTTAAAATTAAATCAACAAAAAAAAACACAAGATACACTTACAATTAGTGCACCAACCCAAAAAACCTCCCTCCCCCATTCACACTCATTCACACAAAAGGGTTGTTTCTTTTTGTTATTAATATTCTGGTTCCTACATTATTTATCAATATATATCAATACAGTCTGCAAGGGATACAGTCCGTAAGCACACATGATTGTGCGTGCTGCTAATAGTACTAACCTTTAATTTTACTCATTTTCATTAATTACTAGTGTCTATGTAACCTTCCTAATTGTAAGAAAGGCCACAGTTTAATAGGTTTGTGTTTATGCTTCACTTGTACATATTGCATCATTATGCCTTGTTTGTAGGTAAATTCGAGTTCATTTAATTTCCTTCACTTATGTACTCTGTGTGTTTAGCTTATTTTTCCATGTTTCATGACACATTATCTGTATGTAATATTGCCTGCATTTCTCATAGTTGTTTGTGAGCCATGTTGTTCCAGACCACAGCAAACATTACCTATCTTACAAAGATTGTAATAAATCCATAAGAAGAAGGCAGCCTGCCGTTTCCTTTAACTTGGACACACACATATATATATACCTTTGGCCATTAGAAGACAGTCATTTGCAGGAGTTATCTTACCCTCTGAGAAGTTTTACTAATATTTTCCAATGTTGTAAAAATGTGTAGAATAAATATTACATTTCAACATTTCTGTCAACGAAGATTTGCGTCAGCTTGCGATACATAGTCATTTTGATAGTAGGTTAATACAGCTAGTTAGCCACTTACATCATGTGTTGCCTTCATTATAACACTTATACAAGTCTTTACATTTTTTGCGGCTCTAGACAGATTACTTTTTTGTATTTTTGGTCTAGTATGGCTCTTTCAACATTTTGGGTTGCCGACCCCTGAACTGGGATGTCAAAGTGTACCAACTTGTCGGATTATGTCCTCATCCTTCCACAATCAAGGTGAGAGGCATTACTTTTGATCTAGAATAAACTTTCACGAGCTCCGGACTGTGATGAGGTGGCGACTTGTCCAGGGTGTACCCCGCCTTCCACCCAAATGCAGCTGAGATAGGCTCCAGCACCCCCCGCGACCCCAAAAGGGACAAACGGTAGAAAATGGATGGATGGATGGAGCTCCGAGACGTGAAAGCAGCTCACCCGGCGATGATGTCAACATAGCCACACAAGCTAGTTAGCTGTCTGTGATCACGGCGCCGCTATAAATACTTTGTCCGCTTTACAATAACAATATCACTAATAGTTGGTCAATATTCAAGTCACGAAATCGAGTATTGTTGGTGGTTTTTGGATAGTTATTTAGAGCAGTGATTTTCAACCACTGGGCCGCGGCACACTAGTGTGCCGTGAGATATCGTCTGGTGTGCCGTGGGAAATTATGCAACTTCACCTAATTGGTGCAAAAAATATTTTTTGCAAATCAATAATCATAATAATGTGCCGTTGTCTAGTGCCTGTGCTGTGTAGAGCTTGGCAGGGTAACTATGTAATACTCCATATCAGTAGGTGGCAGCAGGTAGTTCATTGCTTTGTAGAAGTCGGAAATCGTCGAGGATGGTTTGTCGTGATCCCAATATGCAGAGCACAACGGGTGACAGCGTGCGGGTAAAAGGGTATGTAACGCTTAAACCAAAAATTAACAAAAGGCAAGTCCCGCTAGGAAAAGGCACTGAAGCATAGGGATGGCTATGTAAAACAAAAGAAAAACTTAACTGCCTACAAAGTCAACAAAAACAGAATGCTGGATGACAGCAAAAACTTACAGCGTGTGTAGCAGGGGGGGCGTCCACAAAGCACATCCGTGCATGACATGACAATCAATGTCCCCACAAAGAAGGATGGCGTACGCACAACTTAAATAGTCTTGATTGCGAAAACAAAGCAGGTGCGGGCAATACCACTCAAAGGAAGGCGTGAAGCTGCTACAGGAGAACAACAAAACAGGAAGAGTCACCAAAATAACAGCGCAAGACAGGAACTAAAGCACTACAAACAAACAACAACAAACTCAAAATAAGGCATGACAACCTGGTGGAGATTAATGTTTTAACCTTTTCTGCTGGTGGTGTGCCTACGTATTCTTTTTATGAAAAAAATGTGCTTTGGCTTAAAAAAGGTTGAAAAACACTGATGTAGAGGGCTATACGGGCATAATAGAGGACCTGCCATTGACTCCATTGTAGGTTGACTTTTATTTACATTACACACTGCGATGAGGTGGCGACTTGTCCAGGGTGTACCCCGCCTACCGCCCGAATGCAGCTGAGATAGGCTCCAGCGACGCCCCGCCATCCCAAAAGGGACAAGCGGTAGAAAATGGATGGATGGACGAGTTAAAATGCTAAAAAAAAAATACATCTGCTTTCTTGTCTTACATAATGATTGTGAACGATAGGCAGAATTGCAAAAAAAAATAAAAAATGCTTAACTTAACTTAAGTGTTTTGAAATAAGAGCTGTCTCGCAGCTAGTTGTTGTTCTTTAAGTTACAAGCAACATTTTGAGTTACGAGCATCACCGCCATTACCAAATGTCACCGTCAACCCTGTAAGATACGACCAAAACATCTGGTCTTACTCATTAGTGTAATCAGTGAAAAATTGCTTTTCACGACGACTATCTATTTTCTATGTGTGATGAACATTCTCATAGCCTGCTCGTTTTATTTTGCCAAAAATATGTATGCATAATTGTTCCCTCCGGCGGTTGCATGGGGACTGTTGTTAGCGACGCACACTGAGGGAAATGGCTTGCTTGACGGGAGAACGTGACTGCCTGTGAGGCTGGTAAGACGTGCTTCATTTTTTTGTTGAGCTAACTGTGTTTAGTTCATTTTGTCTTGTACTGATTGCAGTAAAAAGTGCCTTACTTTTAACTTTTATGATATGTGGAAATGTGCTTTACATGTGAAGAAGTCGCTTTGAGTGTGTGCATAGATTCAACCACAGACCTCCACAAAAAGATGGATCTTTAGGAAAAAAAACAACTTTTCATGGCGTGCTCTGTGACTACTATTTAAATCAGATCATGGCAAATTAAGGCCCGGGGGCCACATGCGGCTCGT
Organism: Nerophis lumbriciformis; assembly: GCF_033978685.3. Classification (NCBI taxonomy): domain Eukaryota; kingdom Metazoa; phylum Chordata; class Actinopteri; order Syngnathiformes; family Syngnathidae; genus Nerophis; species Nerophis lumbriciformis. The sequence goes on from NC_084566.2 coordinate 20,132,863, forward strand.
TAATCTTTTCAATCAGGCCCGCCGGACATTCCCAAATAATTTTGTTTCGATCTTTAAGATGGAAACTGTAGCTGCCATTATGATGTGCAGTGATGTTTTCAAATGACTGTAAGTCTTGAACTATACAAAGTATTTCAATGGTTGGAATCTGCACTTTTGCATGATATACTAGTTACTATGGTCATCTAAGTCACAGCAGCTCAGACGAGGCACCAAGCAGTGTGGGTGGGGAGCGTTTCCACAGAGTGTTTCCAGAGCGGCCAGTCTGAAACGCGGGTGTCAGGGACAGACGCGGAAGGAGATTTTTACAACAAAGTTCTATATATGATATATCAGTGATGTATCATATATATCATATTGTAGGTGGGGTTTTTTTTTTACACTTGGCGTTCATATTTCGCTGTGTTTGTTGCATTTTTGTCTTTTGCTTGATTGTAAAATATGTCGATTGAGTAGGGGTGTGACGTTCATATGTTGTCAATATTCAGTCTTTTATCGTTCATAGTTATTATTGTTAACCCCACATTCTTTATTTGTATGTATAATATGAATGTATAATATATTAGTATATATTATATAGTAAAAGGAAAAGGGTGGAGTGCCATCTCCGGGTTGGGGAGGAGATCTTGCCCCAAGTGGAGGAGTTCAAGTACCTCGGAGTCTTGTTCACAAGTGAGGGAAGAGTGGATCGTGAGGTCAACAGGCGGATCGGTGCGGCGTCTTCAGTAATGCGGACGCTGTATCGATCCGTTGTGGTGAAGAAGGAGCTGAGCCGGAAGGCAAAGCTCTCAATTTACCAGTCGATCTATGTTCCCATCCTCACCTACGGTCATGAGCTTTGGGTTATGACCGAAAGGACAAGATCACGGGTACAAGCGGCCGAAATGAGTTTCCTCCGCCGGGTGGCGGGGCTCTCCCTTAGAGATAGGGTGAGAAGCTCTGTCATCCGGGGGGAGCTCAAAGTAAAGCCGCTGCTCCTCCACATCGAGAGGAGCCAGATGAGGTGGTTCGGGCATCTGGTCAGGATGCCACCCGAACGCCTCCCTAGGGAGGTGTTTAGGGCACGTCCGACCGGTAGGAGGCCGCGGGGAAGACTCAGGATACGTTGGGAAGACTATGTCTCCCGGCTGGCATGGGAACGCCTCGGGGTCCCACAGGAAGAGCTGGACGAAGTGGCTGGGGAGAGGGAAGTCTGGGCTTCCCTGCTTGGGCTGCTGCCCCCGCAACCCGACCTCGGATAAGCGGAAGAAGATGGATGGATGGATGGATATTATATAGTGTCTACATAATATGTAAATATTACATATATGTTATATTTTACATTGCTACTATGGTACATTTTTAGTCTAGTTTATACCTGCATTATCCTTTCCATCCTTACCCTTTCCATCCTTTGTAACTGAGCTACTGTGTGGAACAATTTCCCTTGTGGATCAATAAAGTTTGTCTAAGTCTAAGTCTAAGCGTTCATTAAAAAATTTTTAAATTCCATTACATTTTTTAATAACGTTTAGAGCTTTCAATCAGACATTAATGTGAGGTTTTGTATTAGCGTTCCTAAAAATCCGATATACCGGCCCAAACACGCAATTTTTTTCTCTAAATTTGGCCCTTTGAGTCAAAATAATTGCCCAGGCCTGATTTATGGCAATGAAGGAGAAAATGAAGTGGTAAGTAATACCAGTAGGTTAAAAATGTGCAAATGATACGTTAGCATTGTTAGCTGGAGTTGTTGTGTAGGTAACTTAGCCTTATACTGTGACAATAACATCACCGTCCACCGGCAAAATAAAGAATGATTTTCCTAAAAACTGGATTAGTGCCTACTTTGTTTGGCAATGGACCAGTTAGTATTATAATCTGTTATTATTTGTTTACAAGTGTGCAAAGGTTATAGAATAGAAAATCATTTTACTGTCAATATACACATGAATATGTCCAGGTAGTGCTGGGCGCTAAACGGGTATTGCAGGTAATCCCGCTATATTTTCAAAAAGAGATATATGTTTGAGAAAATAACGCCATATCGGTATCTTTCGATGTGTCTTTGTCACGGTTGTTTGCTCTTCTTTTCGCCTGACGGGCCAAGCACAGGGCATTCCCTTTGGCTCAACTCCTCCCCTGGCAAGGTTAGGTGCCGGTCATCGTGTCCAAAGTGCACAATAAAAGGTAGAAAGCTATAAAACTACAAAACGTTTCTGCCGGGCGGGGACGAATGCTGACTCAGCGTGAGGGGGCGTGGTGAGGAGGGGTTCATTTGCATCTAACAGTACCGCCTCTCAAAACTTGAAATCTCCATCTCCATAGAGCAGGTCAGCAGCAGGAAGCATGAAGTGCTCTAAAACTTGCTGGTAGACGGCTGCGTTGACCCTGGATCTCAGGAAACAGAGTGGACCGACACCAGCAGATGACATGGTACCCCAAACCATCACTGATGGTGGAAACTTTACACTAGACTTCAGGCAACGTGGATCCTGTGCCTCTCCTGTCTTCCTCCAGACTCTGGGACCTCGATTTCCAAAGGAAATGCAAAATTTGCATGGTTGGGTGATGGTTTGGGGTGCCATGTCATCTGCTGGTGTCGGTCCACTCTGTTTCCTGAGATCCAGGGTCAACGCAGCCGTCTACCAGCAAGTTTTAGAGCACTTCATGCTTCCTGCTGCTGACCTGCTCTATGGAGATGGAGATTTCAAGTTCCAACAGGACTTGGCGCCTGCACACAGCGCAAAATCTACCCGTGCCTGGTTTACGGACCATGGTATTTCTGTTCTAAATTGGCCCGCCAACTCCCCTGACCTTAGCCCCATAGAAAATCTGTGGGGTATTGTGAAAAGGAAGATGCAGAATGCCAGACCCAAAAACGCAGAAGAGTTGAAGGCCACTATCAGAGCAACCTGGGCTCTCATAACACCTGAGCAGTGCCAGAAACTCATCGACTCCATGCCACGCCGCATTAACGCAGTAATTGAGGCAAAAGGAGCTCCAACCAAGTATTGAGTATTGTACATGCTCATATTTTTCATTTTCATACTTTTCAGTTGGCCAACATTTCTAAAAATCCCTTTTTTGTATTAGCCTTAAGTAATATTCTAATTTTGTGACACACGGAATTTTGGATTTGTTGCTACTTCAAATCATCAAAATTAAATGAAATAAACATTTGAATGCATCAGTCTGTGTGCAATGAATAAATATAATGTACAAGTTACACCTTTTGAATGCAATCACTGAAATAAATCAAGTTTTTCAAAATATTCTAATTTACTGGCTTTTACCTGTATATATATATACTGTATATATATACATATATATACATACCGTGTATATATATATATATATATATATACATATATATATACATATATATATATATACATATATATATATATATATATATACATACATACATACATATATATATACATACATATATATATACATACATACATACATATATACATACATATTTATATATATATATATATATATATATACACATGTGTATGTATATATATATATATATATATATATATATATACATACATACATACATACATACATATATATACTATATATATATATATACATACCATATATATATATATATATATATATATATATACATATATACATATATATATATATATATATATATATATATATATATATATATATATATATATATATATATATATATATCGATTTTTTTTTTACTATCCCGAGTAGACATTGCAATTTCTTGGACATCTGACATCCTGACAGAAAATGCAAAATCTCAAAGGCTGAGATGGGGTTCAGGGGTCTCAGGAGGACTCACCACTTTCAGTTCTGGCACAGACCGGCTCAGCGTCCATTCTTGGCTATTGACAAAAGAGTCTGAAAAGAGAGGGAAAAAAAGGAACGAGTCAAGGTGATGCCCATCATTTTAATCTTGTTAAATTAAAGGATGTATGTATTCTTGAAAAAAATAAGACACAATAGTGATTTTAAGAATGTTTGCTAACGAGTTTCAGCACATTTTAGAATGCCCACTTATAGTTCCAAAATTTGGGCGGGCCTACATTAGCCTGCTGATGTCACCTACAGAAGACTGGAGGCAATATATAGTAGAAACAATATTTTCTGCATGATTTGAAGGAATGAAGAAATATGTCTGCCAGATGCATTGTTGCAGGTCGTAACAAAACAGCTAAAGAAGGAATCAGCCTGCATAGATTTCTAAATGATGAATGTATGGACCTCTCCAGTCATATTGACTCGCACAAAATTACACGGACCAAGCAAGAGGAGTGTAATTTGCAGTAGAATGTGCTGATCGGTGGACCACCGATATCTGTAAAAAAGTATCTCATCGCTTTTGCCTATTAATGCATTTTTTTGCAAATAATACACAGTATTAAGTCCTGTAGAGTATTAATGCAATTTAACATGCAGAGCATAGCAGTAGTAATAACGTGGCCAAAATACCACACTTGATAATCACCTGATATGAACGGTTAGGACTCAGCTGATGCAGCAGCCTTGTCACAAGCTGAGCCGGACTCAAGAGTGCAACAATAGCGATAAAAATAATATGCAACAACATGCAATAATATAATATCACGGTGTTCACGTCTTGAGGGAAAAGTCGGTTTGGAAAATCAATAACTTTCTAATGTTCTTCAGTGAATAAACTGAACTACCTTGCAAAGCATTTCTCCACCTCTGCAGCTAATTGCATCATCTTCAGGTGTGCCTGCAGAGTTTGCAATCAGGCGCCCAGAGGGTGTACACTTGTGAAACACCTGCACTAGTAAGCACATTGCAGATTACACGGTGAAGGGTCTCTCAGTCAGAGGGGTGAAGTGGAGAAGAGATCGGGCTGCCTAAGTAATGCAGCGTTTTGGAATAAAAACAAGCATCATCAGGCTTAATTCAACTTGTTCTGCTTCCCAGTGACATTTAAGCAGACTTCATTACTATATTGAACTACCAAAAAGTCCAGTGTGCCCCCGCTACCGGGATGAAGAGCACACAACATATGACTGTCATAGCAACTCTTAAAGCAAACAACCTTCCTGGTTTGAATCTCCACTTTTTTGAGATACCATTTGATTCATTGAGGGGTTAAAAACTCTACAGGTGAGCAATCCAGCAAATTCAGTGATTAATGAGACCTATATGGGGACAGTGTGGCTCGGTTGGTAGAGCGGCCGTGCCAGCAACCTAAGGGTTCCTTGTTCAAAGCCCGACTTCCGCCATCCTAGTCACGTCCATTGTGTCCTTGAGCAAGACACTTCACCCTTGCTTATCTTGTGTGGGTGAATGTAGAAATAGTGTCAAAACGCTTTGAGTGCCTTGAATGTAGAAAAGTGCTTGTGCAAGTATAACCCATTTACCACATATGGTATCAATCAATCAATTAATGTTTATTTATATAGTCCTAAATCACAAGTGTCTCAAAGGGCTGCACAAGCCACAACGACATCCTCGGTACAAGCCAAAAGTTCGGACACACCTTCTCATTCAATGCGTTTCATTTATTTTCATGACTATTTACATTGTAGATTGTCACTGAAGGCATCAAAGCTATGAATGAACACATGTGGAATTATGTACTTAACAAAAAAGGTGAAATAACTGGAAACTGATTACTTTTTCGCACACTCTTGGCATTCTCTCGATGAGCATCTATAGCGGAGGGAAATAAACAGAGTGAACCATCTTGTCAGTCCTCCATTCTCTTTGTCTCCAAGGGTGGAGGCGAGCCAGCTGGCATACACACACAGTGAAGTTCAGCCTCATAATGTAAGGTAATGTAGTAGAAATGAGCTGGATCAAAATGTAAATGTAAAATGTAATCATTCGTTCTTCATCTCATTTCGGACATTTCCTAAAATTTGTATAAAAACTTGCCCATAACTTTGTGAACTAAGTTGCTAACAAACAGACAGACAAGCAAACCCCAGAGTATTGCAGGGGTAATTAAATGGCCATGTCCAGGCGTGTTTGTTTTCTTCGACTGTTGTTTACGAAAAGGCTGCTTTCACTCTTTGCATAGCTCTCAGCAGTCAGGTAGTGTGTTTTCTAGTGGAATTAATTAAATAGAGTGGACCCTCTTGTCAGACTCTGCGAGCGGAGACGGGCCTTGTTAGCATACACACACAGGTAAGTCCAGCCTCATAATGTAAGGTAACGTAGTAGAAATGATCCGAATCAGCCCCAAAAATCAAACGAATTGTTCCCTATCTTATTTCTGACATTTCCTGAAAGTTGATTTAAAACCTGCCTGTAACTATTTGAGCTCTATTGTTAAAGGGGAACATTATCACCAGACCTATGTAAGCGTCAATATATACCTTGATGTTGCAGAAAAAAGACCATATATTTTTTTAACCGATTTCCGAACTCTAAATGGGTGAATTTTGGCGAATTAAACGCCTTTCTAATATTCGCTCTCGAAGCGATGACGTCACAACGTGACGTCACATCGGGAAGCAATCCGACATTTTCTCAAACACCGAGTCAAATCAGCTCTGTTATTTTCCGTTTTTTCGACTGTTTTCCGTACCTTGGAGACATCATGCCTCGTCGGTGTGTTGTCGGAGGGTGTAACAACACGAACAGGGACGGATTCAAGTTGCACCAGTGGCCCAAAGATGCGAAAGTGGCAAGAAATTGGACGTTTGTTCCGCACACTTTACCGACGAAAGCTATGCTACGACAGAGATGGCAAGAATGTGTGGATATCCTGCGACACTCAAAGCAGATGCATTTCCAACGATAAAGAAAGAAATCTGCCGCCAGACCCCCATTGAATCTGCCGGAGTGTGTGAGCAATTCAGGGACAACGGACCTCGGTAGCACGGCAAGCAATGGCGGCAGTTTGTTCCCGCAGACGAGCTAGCTAAACCCCCTATCGACCCTAGCTTCCCTGGCCTGCTGACATCAACTCCAAAACTGGACAGATCAGCTTTCAGGAAAAGAGCGCGGATGAGGGTATGTCTACAGAATATATTAATTGATGAAAATTGGGCTGTCTGCACTCTCAAAGTGCATGTTGTCGCCAAATGTATTTCATATGCTGTAAACCTAGTTCATAGTTGTTAGTTTCCTTTAATGCCAAACAAACACATACCAATCGTTGGTTAGAAGGCGATCGCCGAATTCGTCCTCGCTTTCTCCCGTGTCGCTGGCTGTCGTGTCGTTTTTGTCGGTTTCGCTTGCATACGGTTCAAACCGATATGGCTCAATAGCTTCAGTTTCTTCTTCAATTTCGTTTTCGCTACCTGCCTCCACACTACAACCATCCGTTTCAATACATTCGTAATCTGTTGAATCGCTTAAGCCGCTGAAATCCGAGTCTGAATCCGAGCTAATGTCGCTATAGCTTGCTGTTCTTTCCGCCATGTTTGTTTGTATTCACTATGTGACGTCACAGGAAAATGGACGGGTGTTTATAACGATGGTTAAAATCAGGCACTTTTAAGCTTTTTTTAGGGATATTGCGTGATGGGTAAAATTTTGAAAAAATCTTCAAAAAATATAATAAGCCACTGGGAACTGATTTTTTATGGTTTTAACTATTCTGAAATTGTGATAATGTTCCCCTTTAACTAACAGACAGGAAAACTTGAAGAATAAATTAAAGTGCCATGTCCTTGTGTGTTTGTTTTGTTCATCTGTGGCTTTTTAAACAGGCTGCAGGAGCGTTCCTTCTTTGCATCGTTCTCAGCAGTAGGTTGAGTGAGTTCTATAGCAGGGTTAAATAAACGGAGCAAACCCTCTTGTCAGTCATCCACTTTTTTTGTCTCATTGGGTGGAGCTAAAATATGCACACAGGAAAGTTCAGCCTTTCAACTTAAACCAGGGCCATTTAACTAGCAGCTAAACTAGGGGGATTTGGCCGGGGTATGACGCCAGTTCAGTTCGAAACTTGGGAGGCAAAACATTTTGAAGCAAATTCCTGAAAAACACTAGGATGCTCCTGTTTTATAGAGCAGTGTGCCGTGGGAGATTATGTAATGTCACCTATTTGGGTTAAAAATATTGTTTGCAAAACCAGTAATTATAGTCTGCAAAGTATGTGTTGTTGTTGAGTGAGTGCCGCTAAGAAAAGGCATTGAAGCTTAGGGAAGGCTATGCAGAACGAAACTAAAACTGAACTGGCTACAAAGTAAACAAAAACAGAATGCTGAACGATAGCAAAGACTTACTGTGGCGCAAAGACGGCGTCCACAATGTATATCCGAACATGACATGACAATCAACAAAGGATAAAAACAACTGAAATATTCCATCCATCCATCCATTTTCTACCGCTTATTCCCTTTTGGGGTCGCGGGGGGCGCTGGAGCCTATCTCAGCTACAATCGGGCGGAAGGCGGGGTACACCCTGGACAAGTCGCCACCTCATCGCAGGGCCAACACAGATAGACAGACAACATTCACACTCACATCCACACACTAGGGCCAATTTAGTGTTGCCAATCAACCGATCCCCAGGTGCATGTCTTTGGAGGTGGGAGGAAGCCGGAGTACCCGGAGGGAACCCACGCAGTCACGGGGAGAACATGCAAACTCCACACAGAAAGATATTCTTGACTGCTAAAACAAAGTAGATGCGGGAAATATTGCTCAAAGGAAGACATGAAACTGCAACAGGAAAGTATAAAAAAAAAAAAAAAAAAAAAAAAAAAAGCCACCAAAATAGGAGCGCAAGACAAGAACTAAAACACTACACACAGGAAAACAGCAAAAAAGACCAAATAAGTCAGGGTGTGATGTGACAGGTGGTGACAGTACACCTACTTTGAGACAAGAGCTATAGTGATGCATGCTTGGTTATGGTTTAAAGTCATATCCAACAACGACTTTTTACTGTCAACTGAGTTTCGTTTTTTTAATGATTTCTGCTGGTGGTGTGCCTCCACATTTTTTCAACGCAAAAAATGTGCCTTGGTTCAAAAAAGGTTGAAAATCCCTGGTATAGAGGAACTTGCACCACTGTAAACACATCTGCAGATCTTCATTTTGGCATTTTAACATTGCTAGCAAACATAGAACACTGCGATCCAAACTTGTGATTTACTTAACTGATGCGTTCCTCAAGGCACCCTCCATTTTGGAAAGTACACATGTTTTCTCTTTTGTGATTTACATAAATAAGTTTTTGCTTTAGCTCGTTTACTTCAGATGCAGTCAACTTTTTAGGTTTTTAGGTCCTCTCTTTTTCAGCATTTGGGCTATTCCACTGGTGGCCTGTGAGTTGAGTTGAAAAAATTTGTGAGAGACTCACATTTTCAAAAGGTCCTCAAAAACAGCAGAACGGTCCTGTAACTCTAACTAAATGAATAGACCAAAATCAAATGTCTACTGCAGAGAACGCTGGTTCACTGAAATATACAAAATACAATAACAGTGAAGGGAGAAGTCCAGACCCCTAGTCTAAAGATGTCCAATAAATGCGCTAAAATGTAACATCGGAAATTATCGGTATCGTTTTTTTAATTATCGGTATCGTTTTTTTTGTTTTTTGTTTTTTTTATTAAATCAACATAAAAAACACAAGATACACTTACAATTAGTGCACCAACCCAAAAAACCTCCTTCCCCCATTTACACTCATTCACACAAAAGGGTTGTTTCTTTCTGTTATTAATATTCTGGTTCCTACATTATATATCAATATATATCAATACAGTCTGCAAGGGATACAGTCCGTAAGCACACATGATTGTGCGTGCTGCTGGTCCACTAATAGTACTAACCTTTAACAGTTAATTTTACTCATTTTCATTCATAACTAGTTTCTATGTAACTGTTTTATATTGTTTTACTTTATTTTTTATTCAAGAAAATGTTTTTATTTTATTTATCTTATTTTATTACTTTTTTTTAAAAAGTACCTTATCTTCACAATACCTTGTTGTCCAAATTAGGCATAATAATGTGTTAATTCCATGACTGTATATATCGGTTGATATCGGTATCGGTTGATATGGGTATCGGTAATTAAAGAGTTGGACAATATCGGAATATCGGATATCGGCAAAAAGCCATTATCGGACATCCCTACCCTAGTCCTTAGCTTTCTGGAAATGTGGCCCCTGAAACAGTTAAGTTAAAAATCCCTGACGTGAATGTAAGTTAATATAGTAGAAATGATCAGGATCATTCGTTCCTTATTCCATTATTCTGAAATTTCCATCAAAATATGCTCATAGCTTTTTGAGTTATGTAGCTAATTAATTAGCAAACCAACCTTGGCATGTCATATGAATATAACTTTTGCAAGTAAGCTCTGGAAAAAAGTGCAGATGTCCCCACTAATTTCCTTATTTTCCCTCCCAAATCATACAAAAGCAGCCTGACAAACATGCAGTACAATATTGTACACTAGTTCCTCTTCGTGTATGCATGACTCAAAACACAAAGGCCCCTTTACCCCTGCAATTAAAGTCAAGAAAGCGCTCTGCTAAGATGTTTACTTAAATCAAGACTTCCCACGATGGGTCTTACAGAGGAGGCCTTTGACGAGAGTGGTTCATACTCAGCACGCCTCACTTTAACATGCTCCTTAGGTTGAGACATGTCAGAACATGAAGAAGACACCCGGCTGGTTTGAATTGAGGTCAAATCCATTTCCTGTTCATTCTGAGGCTGAAATTATGCTTGTATTATTTTACTACCAGCTTGCAAAGTAACTGTTCTGACTTGGTGGGGAGCGAACCAAAACAAACACGAATAAAAGAGAAACTGCTACTAATATTCTTGGAACGACATAATTTGTTTTAATAAGCAGTAGACATACGGTCAATTACTTATGGACAATTAGTTGTTCAACTTATCTTGCTGATATTGTACAGACATTTGCTCGTTGGTTACCTAAACATTTGAAGGTGATTCTGCAAAAGAACCCAACATTTAGAGCTACACTTTTGATTAATTTAGTAATTGGCCAGTTTGTTCGATTAATTAAGTACCATATTTTACGGACTATAAGGCAAACTTAAAATCCTTTTTCCCCCCTCAAAACTCGACAGTGCGCCTTATAACCTGGTGCGCCTAAAGTACGGAATAATTCTAGTTTTGCTTACCGACCTCAAAGCTATTTTATTTGGTGCATTATTAAATGATAAGTGTGACCAGTAGATGGCAGTCAAACATAAAAGATACGCGTAGACTGCAATATGACTCAAGTAGACTTCACCAACATTTTATATGTTCCATTGAAAATATAGACCATTACACATGGCGCTCAAAAACCTATTAAAATGTTTTAGTATGACTTTGGTAAGCTATGAAGCCGCACCGCTTGATGGATTGTACTGTGGTTCAACATACAAGTATTATTATGGGGTGTGTATAAGATAAGACATATTACCTGGCGTTTTGTTTCGCAATATTATGCAAAAGCAAGTTTTCTTACTTTCTGGTGCCTGCTGATCTGTATTTGGGATCTGCATAAATCCTGAAAAATTGCGCGCGTCCATCTTTGTAGTCCGTGCCAACACCGTAGTCGATAAGCTTCTTCTTTTTCCTCTATCTTCTTGTTATGGGACATTCATCCTCCGCTGTGTCCATTTCTAATATAAAGTAGTGTAAAGTTCTTACTTATATCTGTCAGTAAACTCTCCATTAAAGCGCTAAAACATACCGGTGTAGTGAGTTTACATTATTCACCCAAGGAACTTTAGTTATTAGAGAGTTCCGGTCGGACGGTTTTTCACGGGACACATTTCCGGGGGATGAGGAGATGCTGCTCCGTTATTGATTTAAGTAAAGTCTGAATGTCATTAAGACAGTTAGCTCCATCTTTTGACACTTCTTCCACTCCCGTCCTTGCACGCTACACCGCTACAACAAAGATGACGGGGAGGAGACGCTGCCGAATGTGAGCCACGTAAATAAGACCGCCCACAAAACGGCGCATCCTGAAGCGACTGTCAGAAAGCGGCTTGAAGATGATCTGTAAAATATAATCTATGCAACATTTTGACCACAAGGAAGTGTTTTACATTTAGAAAAAATAATATAATACGACCCCTTTAATGCGCTTTAGAATCCGGTGCGCCTTATATATGAAAAAAGATCGAAAATAGACCATTCATCGGCAGTGCGCATTATAATCCGGTGCGCCCTATGGTCCGGAAAATACGGTAATCTGATAAAACACACTTTTTTTTGTAAATGTTTGCTTGCCACAACATTCATTATTCTTTTCTAACAAATGCACAATGTTAAAATTACACTTTCAACATGTGTGCATTAATTTAAAAAAAATAAACACAGATCATGGCACCCACACACCACCGCTCTATGGCAGCAGTTGTGTGGAAACTATAATGACATTTTTAAACTTCTAGGTACACCTTCTTGGTACATCTTTATTAGTTTTTCTCATTGAACAATTAATCAAAATAACAATTTAAATCCAATATTTTTTTAACTTGAATAATCTTTGCAGCCCTACTAATGCGTGTGGAGCTCTGTGAGAAATGACAAGTCAATCCAATTGAAATAACAGCACCATCTTGTGTATTGGTTGTTAAAATAATGACACACATGTTTTGTGTGTAAGAGTTACAGTAGTTTACACAAATAAATGTGGTCACTGTGGCAACATAAAGCCAGCTTGTATTTGTATTCAATGATGTAACAAGTTCATGACGTTCATATGTGATTGAAAGAAGCGCTGCTGTCTCTGCATTTAAGATCATATAAGAAGGCCAACGTGCAGACAAAATGGCACAGCACTATTTTTGTCAGCCTAAGCACGACCGCAACACATCTCCACATCCCGGAGATGCCCGAATGGTGCCGTCTTTGCAGCGGCAACAGTACAACCCTGCATGAAAAGCCCCTAATTGAATCCATGTGCTCCATTTACGTCACCGTTAAAGAATGAGCATCCCCAAATTACTGTGTTGCAGTATGCCGAGGGAGGGCGATGTGTGTGCCCCCCCCCCCCCCCCCCCCCCACCCCACCTCGCCCCAATCCCGTGTGTTTGTGATGCCTTGATAGGACACCAGTGTCTTTGTCTGGGAGAGAGAAGCGCACTCTGCCCGCTTGTTTGCCTGCTTTTTCACTTCACTGCTCATGTCTACTCGGATCAAAATGACCAGTCAGACTGTGGGCTGGATTACATTTGCAGAAGAAAATGCAAAGCGAGCAGAAATGCGGATGCATGGTGGTTTTTCTTGAAGGGATGGGGGAGGAGGAGAGACCTTGAGCACAGCCTTGAAATCTATATTACCACGAAACGATGTTTCCAACCAGGCTTCGCCACTTTAAATGATAGAGAATGAGTTTAGCTAGCAAATAGTCCTTCTACTTTCCTCAGTGGGACATCATTTGATGTTCCTTTTTGGACCAGACTAAGAACATCTTTATTTGGGGGTCCTTGACCGGAGCTCGCACAACTTTCTATCAATGGCAAAAAGCTTTAAAGGCCTACTGAAACCCACTACTACCGACCACGCAGTCTGATAGTTTATATATTAATGATGAAATCTTAACATTGCAACACATGCCAATACGGCCGGGTTAGCTTACTAAAGCGCAATTTTAAATTTCGCGCAAAATATCCTGCTGAAAACGTCTCGGTATGATGACGTCTGCGCGTGACGTCACGGATTGTAGAGGACATTTTGGGACAGCATGGTGGCCAGCTATTAAGTCGTCTGTTTTCATTGCAAAATTCCACAGTATTCTGGACATCTGTGTTGGTGAATCTTTTGCAATTTGTTCAATGAACAATGGCGACAGCAAAGAAGAAAGCTGTAGGTGGAAAGCGGTGTATTGCGGCAGGTGTTGTGCCGGATAACGCACCCCCGCCGTAGAATGCACCCCCTGACTGTTGTGCCGGATAACACAGCCGGAGTTTCATTGTTTACATTCCCGTAAGATGACAGTCAAGCTCTACCATTGGCCTGTGGAGAACTGGGACAACAGAGACTCTTACCAGGAGGACTTTGAGTTGGATACGCAGACGCAGTACCGTGAGTTAGCATGCAGCTGCGGCTTCCAAACATTTGATCGCTTGCCCGTACGTGCGTGCCGCTATGTGCATGTCACGTACGTAACTTTGGGGACTTTGGGGAAATATATGCGCTGTACGAACTTTGGGGAGGTGAACGGTACTTTGGGCTGTGGGATTGAGTGTGTTGTGCAGGTGTTTGAGTTGTATTGGCGGGTTATATGGACGGGAGGGGGGAGGTGTTTGTTATGCGGGATTAATTTGTGGCATATTAAATATTAGCCTGGTTGTGTTGTGGCTAATAGAGTATATATATGTCTTGTGTTTATTTACTGTTTTAGTCATTCCCAGCTGAATATCAGGTCCCACCCGCCTCTCACATCATCTTCCCTATCTGAATCGCTCCCACTGCCCTCTAGTCCTTCACTCTCACTTTCCTCATCCACAAATCTTTCATCCTCGCTCAAATTAATGGGGAAATCGTCGCTTTCTCGGTCCGAATCGCTCTCGCTGCTGGTGGCCATGATTGTAAACAATGTGCGGATGTGAGGAGCTCCACAACCTGTGACGTCACGCGCATATCGTCTGCTACTTCCGGTACAGGCAAGGCTTTTTTATCAGCGACCAAAAGTTGCGAACTTTATCGTCGATGTTCTCTACTAAATCCTTTCAGCAAAAATATGGCAATATCGCGAAATGATCAAGTATGACACATAGAATGGACCTGCTATCCCCGTTTAAATAAGAAAATCGCATTTCAGTAGGCCTTTAAACAGTCTTATGTTAAGCTCTGTGGAGTAGAAATGTTTTCCTTGAGGGAACACAATTGACCCTTATCACTCTAAAATAATAAACCAAAGGCCAAAGCAATTGATGCCCTTGCATTGCCATAAGTATTTACTCCTGCCCGAGTCCAAAGTCCCATTGGTACAGAGACCGGTAAATGACAGAAATAAACATACATTTGTTGCACCATATAGACAATATACAAAATCAATTACCGTATTTTTCGGACTATAAAGCACACTTAAAATCTTTTAATTTTCTCAAAAATCGACAGTGCGCCTTGTAACACGGTGCGCCTAATGTACGGCTGATCTCGAAGCACTTTTATTTGGTACATGGTGTAATAATAAGTGAGACCAGTAGATGGCAGTCATACATAAGAGATAGGTGTAGACTGCAATATGATCGCAGTAAACACCAACATTTTAAATGTTCCCTTGAGAATATAGAACATTACACACGGCGCTCAAAAATGTGTCAAAAGGTTTTTAGTACGACTTCAGTAAGCTATGAAGCCGCATCCCTTGATGGATTGTCGGCGCATTAAAAATACTAGTATTATTAAGGTGTGTGTATAAGGACCGCAAAATGGCACCTATTAGCAGACATATTACCTGGCGTTTTGTTTCGTAATATTATGCAAAACCAACTTTTCTTACCTTCTGGTTCCTGCTGATGTGTATTTGGGATCTGCATAAGTCCTGAAAATTTGCACGCGTCTGCCATTGTAGTCCGTGGCGACACCGTAGTCGATAAGATTCTTCTTTTTCTCTACCTTCTTATGTGGCATTCATCTTCCTCTGTTGCCATTTCTGATATAAAGTAGTGTAAAGTTCTTACTTATATCTGTCAGTAGACTAGCTATCAAAGCGCTAAAAACTGTAGTGGGTTTACATAATTCACCCACGTAACTTTAGTTATTAGAGGGTTCCGGTCTGACGTTTTTTCAAGGGACACATTTCCGGCGTTGATGTTGCATTAGTGAGCCACGGATGAGAAGATGATGCTCCGTTATTGATTTAAGTAAAGTCTGAATGTCATTAAAACAGTTAGCTCCATCTTTTGACACTTCTTCCACTCCCGTCCTTGCACGCTACACCGCTACAACAAAGATGACGAGGAGAAGACGCTGTTGAAGGTGAGCCACGTAAATAAGACCATCGTCCATCCTGAAGAGACTCTCAGAAAGCTACTTGAAGATGGTCTGTAAAACATAATCTATGCAACCAAAAAACCACCATCACATGTTATGTAGACCACAAGATAGTGTTTTAAATTTAGAGAAAAAAAATGCGCCTTATAATCCGGTGCGCCTTTTGTATGAAAATAGACCTGAACAGACCCGCTCCTCGGCAGTGCACCTTTTATTCAGGTGCGCCCTATGGTCCGAAAAATACGGTATACACTTCCTTTATCAGTATGAACTGAACAACCATTCAGAGATAACAGAAGAGCTAGTCTTTTTTACCTACAAAACCCAGCATTGAATTTTTAGGAAATCCTGAGAAAATGTCAAAATAATGTTCAATTTATGGGACGGTTATCTATGTTCCGACGAGCACCAAAACACAGCACCCGTTATCGGAGGAGCTCAGCGTTCAACACAAACATCTCTGTACTTTGATGGCCTGCTTGTGCCTGCGGACAGCTGCAGAGAACCTGATAGCTTCCGCTTAAATAAACTCGACACGCTGGCTCGAATAGGCTTCCTACTTTACGTTAGACTTTCAAATAGAGGAGTCTGGCGGCACAATGCCCCTCATTGATTGAATCAATTTGTGGGGTGTGAGAGGATTACATTCTGATTTAGCTCCTGTTTCCTTCCACCTAAACCAGCCATTGAACAAACTGATGGAAGACGTGACGGAAGGCCTTAAACAGAGAACCAAGAAAGAGAGGGACAACCTGTAATATACAGTACAGTTACTCAAATATGAGATATATTTTATTTGGATCTCCCTCTGTTCATGCAGGAGGTGAAAGGGCATCATCGCAGTTTGTTGCAATTTCACCAAGGTAATAACCTGCCTGGAGTTTGTCTCGCGGCAGCCTGATTGAATACCGTGGCGTCTTTTGTTTTCCAACCCAACAAAGACAAATGGCGTGCGAAATAGGCGACGACAACTCAAAATTAGATGGACGCGCCTTTAAAGGTCTCTTCAATGCTGACTTTTTAATGATGTTACCCCAGAGCCTGTTTATGAGCACCGAATGCGAGAAAAATCTATCATCCACTTCACTTGTTTGCTCCACTTTTCAATAATGTATTACCTCTCAATGCCCTAATACCTTCAATAGCCGAACACACCAACGCCGATCCTTTCTATGGCTGACACTATTTGTATTTAGTGCCCCGGGTGACAAGCGGCTAGCAGTTAATAATGTGTCTCTGTACAAAGTGTGGAGCCGCTTTCTTAAGCTAATATTAATCACCTCCATTAAGGAAAATTAACTGCATTTCTTCGTATCTCACATAAAATGATCACTGGAGGACGAGGCTAAACATGTTACACACCGAAAGCAAGCCAGGAGGAGGCATCCTAAAGTTAAGTTAAGTACCAATGATTGTCACACACAAACTAGGTGTGGTGAGATTATCCTCTGCATTTGACCCATCACCCTCACCCCCTGGGACGTGAGGGGAGCAGTGAGCAGCAGCGGTGGCCGCGCCCGGGAATCATTTTTGGTGAATTAACCCCCAATTACAACCCTTGATGCTGAGTGCCAAGCAGGGAGGTAATGGGTCCCATTTTTATAGTGTTTGGTATGAACTCACGACCTACCGATCTCAGGGCGGACACTCTAACCACTAGGGGCTAAGCTAGCTTGAAACAACACAATGAAATAAGTGCTTAGTAAAGTTTAAGAAATGTAGATGGAACCATGTTACAGCAGAAAGTAAGCAGCTATTAACAGAAAATCAACAAGTAGATTAATAAGTCTCGAGAGAAGATAATATAACGACAGCTATTAGTGTGTCAGCATTGTCACAGTCATTACACGACACGTAGGAAGAAGGCGGATCGATCCATGAATTAGTGGTGCCGATACCAAGGGTAGTATCAGTATATGATTTATACTAGAGTGAATATGATGATATTTTTAATTTCTTAAAGTAATTTTTTTGTGGATTTTGTTGATGTTTACAAACTGAGGGCAAAAACCAAAGGATTTAAATGAGTAGCAGATGATAATTTAGAATTTGTTTATTTTGTTTGAGTACTATTGACTTTGTTTTCCTCAAACAATTGTGTAAAAGAATAAGGAACTACCGTATTTTCCGGACCATAGGGCGCACTGCCGATGAATGGTCTATTCCAGGGGTCGACAACCCAAAATGTTGAAAGAACCATATTGGACCAAAAATACAAAAACAAATCTGTCTGGAGCCGCAAAAAATTAAAAGCCATATTACATACAGATAGTGTGTCATGAGATATAAATTGAATTAAGATGACTTAAAGGAAACTAAATGACCTCAAATATAGCTACAAACGAGGCATAATGATGCAATATGTACATATAGCTAGTCTAAATAGCATGTTAGCATCGATTAGCTTGCAGTCATGCATTGACCAAATATGCCCGATTAGCACTCCACACAAGTCAATAACATCAACAAAACTCACCTTTGTGCATTCATGCACAACGTTAAAAGTTTGGTGGACAAAATGAGACAGAAAAAGAAGCGGCATAAAACATGTCCTAGAAAGTCGAAGAAAGTTATATATGTAAACAAACTACGGTGAGTTCAAGGACCGCCAAAATTAGTAGGACAAAACGGCGCTCGCCAAATACTACAATCAGTGAGGCATGTTTAATATAAACAGTGTGCTTTATAACAATTAGGGAGGTTTGCGTCATGTTTGTCCTTCAACGGAAACCATATTAAAACAATTTTTCATACATTTTTGAAAAAGCTCCAGAGAGCCACTAGGGCGGCGCTAAAGAGCCGCATACGGCTCTAGAGCCGCGGGTTGCCAAACCCTGATCTATTCTGTTGAATGTGTCATTTTAACGTCGATCATGTGCATTTGTTAGAAAAAAACAATGAATGTCGTGGCAAGCAGACATTTAGGAAAAAAAAGTGTGTTTTATCAGATTACTTAATTAATCGGACAAACTGACCGATTACTAAATTAATCAAAAGCTGCAGCTCTAAATGTTAGGTTGTTTTGCAGAATGACCTTCAAATGTTTAGGTAACCAACAAGCAAATGTCTGTACAATATCAGCCAGATTACCTTATTTTTCGGACCATAGGGCGCACCGGATTATAAACCGCACTGCCGATGAATGGTCTATTTTCGATCTTTTTTCATATATAAGGCGCACCGGATTATAGGGCACATTAAAGAAGTCGTATTATTATTTTTATTTTTTTCTAAAATTGAAAACACTTCCTTGTGGTCTACATAACATGTAACGGTGGTCAAAATGTTGCATTGCTTATGTTTTACAGATTATCATGAAGCCGCTTTCTGACAGTAGCTTCTGGATGCGCCGTTTTGTGGGCGGTCTTATTTACGTGCCTCACCTTCGGCAGCGTCTTCTCTCCGTCATCTTTGTTGTAGCGGTGTAGCGTGCAAGGACGGGAGTGGAAGAAGTGTCAAAAGATGGAGCTAACTGTTTTTATGACATTCAGACTTTACTTAAATCAATAACGGAGCAGCATCTCCTCATCCAGAAACAACAACAACGGAAATGTGTCTCGTGAAAAACCGTCCGAACGGAACTCTCTAATAACTAAAGTTCCTTGGGTGAATAATGTAAACTCACTACACCGGTATGTTTTAGCGCTTTAATGGAGAGTTTACTGAGAGATATAAGTAAGAACTTTACAGTATTTTATATTAGAAATGGCAACAGCAGAGGATGAATGTCCCATAACAAGAAGATAGAGAAAAAGAGGAAGATTATCGACTACGGTGTCGGCACCGACTACAAAGGCGGACGCGTGCAAATTTTCAGGATTTATGCAGATCCCAAATACCAGTGTTGGGTTAGTTACTGAAAACCAGTAACTAGTTACAGTTACTAGTTACTTTATTTCAAAAGTAACTCAGTTACTAACTCAGTTACTTACACCAAAAAGTAATGCGTTACTGTGAAAAGTAACTATTTAGTTACTTCTTTTTTTCTTCTTTTTTTTTTAAAGCTCCCATTAATGCCCTTTTTGCCTTCATTTCAGTACTGTTATTGCACTGGAGAATAATACAATCTGTTGATCAACTTGACATGCATTTTTATTTTCCTTTTAACATAATTAATGAAAAACAGTGCAACATAAAAAGGCATTCCTCCTTTCTTTAAACTTGGACCAATGACCATTAATAAAAAACAAGTTTAAGTGCAACATAAGAAGAAACATCATCTTCCTTGAAACATAGGTAGTGAAATAAAGCCTGACATCTGGAGTGATGCTGCTGTCTTCCACACTTGGAGCCATAGATTGTAGAATCCTTGTTTTCAGTGGCAGGATCATTGACACAGATGGTGAAGTTTCAGTGCTCAGTAGAGATGGAACACTTTTGAGGGGTTTAAGCACCTAGAGGACCTCATCTGCCACTCTCACATCATCATCAGACAGGGTGACATTTGTCTTCAGGGTGTTGTGGGTCAATGCAGAGTATATAGCTGCCTGCTGCTTCAACATATCATAAGTGGAGTTCCACCTCGTTGGGACATCATGTATGAGCAGGCAGCTTTAGCATTTCTTGCTTTGTCTTAAGCACATGAGCAGCTGTTGTGCTTGGGTGGAAGTAAGAAACCTTCCTGATCCTCCCAAAGAGGCACTCCATCCTATTGACTGAGATTCCCTTCTGTGATGCCAAATTCACTACATGTGCAAAGCACCTATCTGTGGTCCCAGTCCTGCCTTATTCTCTGTAATTATTAGATTTTTGGCATTATCACGTGTGACTGGGATATCTTTATCTTCCATTCCTCCACTGCTTGTGTCAGTACCTGCGCAAGGTGACTCTCGTAGAGGGGGCGTGTCTTCTCATCTCCCAGTCTGCTGTGATGAAGTGAGCGCTTATAGTTCCCCTGGACGTCCACCCGTCTGTCATGAGCGCAACAGATGATGCTCGGGATAGTTCATCCACAACTTTTTTCTTCTCCTGCTCATAAAGATCTGGCACAATCTTATTGCTGAAGTGGGTGCGCGACGGGATGTCGTAACGTGGTTCAAGCACGTTCAGCATGTGTTTAAAACCCTCGTTTTGCACAACCGAATCTGCACTTATAAACACACCGATTCAATGGCGGGGGCGTTCAAGCTCCTCCGTTATTGCGCTCGCCATGACCACGCTGTGTGTGGACTGAACGTGCCAACAACTTTTTTTTTTGTTTCATATATCAAACCGCGGATCAAACCTCCCAACCCCCCCCCCCCCCATCCCCCCGCCCCCCCACCCCCCACACACACGTAGACCGCGCCTCTTTTCTTCTCTCCGGCTTGTGACAGAGGAAGATTCAGAAGAAAGACACCGCAGCGCTTCTGTTTCTAGCCGATACTACATCAAAAGTAACGTAAAATAACGTAGTAACGCATCATGTAGTAACGGTAACTAAATTACTGAATAAAAAAAAATAACGCGTTAGATTACTAGTTACCGCCGAAACTAACGGCGTTACAGTAACGCGTTACTTTGTAACGCGTTAGTCCCAACACTGCCAAATACAGATCAGCAGGTACCAAGAGGTAAGAAAAGTTGCTTTTGCATAATATTGCAAAACAAAACGCCAGATAATATGTCTTACCTTATACACACCCCATAATAATACTTGTATGTTGAAGCCCATCAAGCGGTGTGGATTCATTGCTTACCAAAGTCGTATTAAAACATTTTGATAAGATTTGTGAGCGCCGTGTGTAATATTCTATATTTTCAATGGAACATATAAAATGTTGGTGTTGATTACTTGAGTCATATTGCCATCATAGTACAGTTTACACATATCTCTAATGTATGACTGCCATCTACTGGTCACACTTATCATTACACCATGTACCAAATAAAATACCTCCGAAGTCGGTAAGCAAAACCAGAATTATTCCTTACATTAGGCGCACCGGGTTATAAGGCGCACTGTCGAGTTTTGAGGGACAAAAAGGATTTTAAGTGCGCCTTATAGTCCGGAAAATAGGGGAGTTTAAATATTGTGTTGATATTGTTAAACCGTCAATAATACTCACCATAAATACATGGAAAAAACTAAAAGTTAATACACGTGATCGGTACTGGTATAGCTTACTCACAAGCTCACTAGCTTATTTGACACAAAACAGCATCTTGTAAGTAGGGCTTATTAAACAAAAGTACTTTTAAACCTGTTTGAATGCTAGCATGAAGCTAGATTTTGACCGACACACTATTATGGCAGCACGGTGGAACAGGGGTTAGTGCATGTGCGATACGAAGGTCCTGAGTTCAATCAGGATCTTTCTGTGTGGAGTTTGCATGTTCTCCCCGTGACTGCGTGGGTTCCCTCCGGGTACTCCGGCTTCCTCCCACCGCCAAAAACATGCACCTGGGGATAGGTTGATTGGCAACACTAAATTGGCCCTAGTGTGTGAATGTGAGTGTGAATGTTGTCTGTCTATCTGTGTTGGCCTTGCGATGAGGTGGCAACTTGTCCAGGGTGTACCCCGCCTTCCGCCCGAATGCAGCTGAGATAGGCTCCAGCACCCACCCGCGACCCCAAAAGGGACAAGCGGTAGAAAATGGATGGATGGGCACTATTATGAGAGGTTTAAAAACATGAAACAACATGGAGCGTTAACGTGAGCAAGAAGGGGCGTTGTTGTTCCTGTTCCTGGTATGTCCACCAACACCTCACCTGCCCCCTACTTCTATCTCTGCACACTGATCACTCATGCATGTGTCCACACAACAGAGTAGCTTTGTTCACCCACAGGTGTGTGTGTGTGTGTCTGTGTTTATGGGGAGGGGGTTACAGTCTGAACATCTCTCAACACCCCCTCCCCCCTTCTATACCGTACAGACAAACAAAGGTGCAAGGGGTCGTCATCGAGAAACACTGCAACCGAGGCGTATGCGTCCTCGGTTATCAGGGGGTTGGTCGGACAAGGGAAGGGGCGGGGGGTTGCGAGGCTTTCAGCTTTCTGGATCTAATTACGCAGCGAGCACTTTAGGCAGGTAGCGACAGGCAGGGAGTCCCACCCAGAGGGAGTGAGCACTCAGCTTTGCTGCCTTGGCACACCTACATTCCTGACGTCTGACTGACTTGCACTCAGATCCATGCACAAATACAACGGGACTCGGCCATGACTCGCTAAGACGTATCCTCGGTAACCCGCCAGGAAAACAAAAAACGAGCGCAGAGACTGACCTGAGGACGGCGTTTGGAGCGTGGTATCAGTTTCAAGGGTCAAAGTATTATGGACTGTAATTACTTATCATGCAGTTTATAATGGCTATTTGATTTTTTTTATTGCAGTTGCTGCCTGCTCTTTACAAACACATTTTCTTACTGTCAGTACTTGACATCATTGAACCAACTTCAGAGAAAACATGGAAAGAACGGAAACTAACAGAAAAAGTCTTACTAGTTGTTTTAAAATGATTTGACGAAGTGTTTTTCTTTTTTTCTTCGGCATAATCTGCAATTAACTGATTAATTGACTAATATTTCTGAGTGGAGGAACGCACTACTGAATTTCAACCAGCAGAGGCGCTGTTTATTCAAGATTCAACAAGCTTGATGTCAAAAGAAGAACAGCATAACAGACTTGTGTTGTCCCGATACCAATATTTTGGTACCGGTACCAAAATGTATTTTGATACTTTTCAGTACTTTTCGATATTTTTCTAAATAAAGGGGACGACAAAAAATTGCATGATTGGCTTTGTTTTAACAAAAAATCTTTGGGTACATTAATCATATGTTTCTTATTGCAAGCTTGTCTTTTAGTAGTAAGCAAACAAACAAAGACTCCTAATTAGTCTGCTGACATATGCAGTAACATAATGTGTCATTTATCATTCTATTATTTTGTCAACATTATTAAGGACAAGTGGTAGAAAATGAATTATTAATCCACTTCATTGTTCATTTACTGTTAATATCTGCTTACTTTCTCTTTCAACATGTTCTATCTACACTTCTGTTAAAATGTAATTATCACTTATTCTTCTGTTGTTTGGATGCTTTACATTAGTTTTTGATGAAACCACAAATTTAGGTATCAATCCGATACCAAGTCGTTAAAGGATCATACATTGGTCATATTCAAAGTTCTCATGTGTCCAAGGACGTATTTCCTGAGTTTATAAACATAATATACCTTTTTTTTAAACCGAAACAAGATTTTGTGATGCTAAAAAGAATCGATGTAATCATAGTAGTATCGACTAGATACGCTCCTGTACTTGGTATAGTTACAGTGGATGTTGGGTTGGGGGACCGGTACTTTTTAGAGGCGGTATAGTACCGAATATGATTCATTGGTATCGCGGTACTATACCAATACCGGTATACCGTAAAACCCTATAACCTACTTAGACAAACTAACAAAACAAACAAAATAACAGCTACGTGAGGTTGCATTATACTGCTCAATATAGCACTGGCATGGAAACAGGAGTTCAGAACATCCTGGACATGACCGCTATAAATGAATCTCCACAAAGTAGGAATCATTCATTATAAATCAAATATAATTGTTTACTACCTTCTAAATAAGCTTTTCAACATTATGAGAGCCCTGTAGACATGAAATAACACCCTTTAGTTATATTTCATTTAAAATAGTAACGCTGCCTGAGGCTGAGCCAATCAGTGGCCACAATACTGAACAGTGCGTTCTGATTGGTTTGGTCGCATCTAATGGCCAACACTACGGTGGTGTTGATATTTTTAAGGGGACTCAGCTATTGTTTGCTTGAAAATGCTTAAATGTTTCAGGACAAGCTTAATAAAATCTGTGATGTGCTAAATCCGTGATATTTGAAGCGCGATGTGGCGAGTGACGATTGTACTCTGAAGAAATGGCATCTAAAATATCCTCCTGACTTGTACAAAACAAAAAAATAGCAGGATTTCATTACAAGATACTCAATATAATTGACATTTTCTAAGCTAACTTGAATTGGAAAAAAATGTATTAGAGATTATGCAAATAACATGCCCTGTTAGTCATGACAAACTTACGTCACATGCTTTTGGAGTGGTCAATACAACACTGCCACAGAAACACAAGTTCAGAACATTCAGATAAAAAAAATTCTCCTATCCAATAAAAGACTTAAATTACAGTTCCTATTTTTTTGTTTACAATGGGGGTTTGTGTGTGGATGTATTTCAAATATATCTAATACACAGGCAAAAGTTTTGACACATATTAGTAACCATAAGAAATAGTGTCTAAACTTTGGGCTAGGGTTGTACGGTACACCGGTATTAGTATAGTACCGCGATACTAATTAATCATAGTCGGTACTATACCGCCTCTGAAAAGTACCGGTCCACCAAGTATCGAAAAGTACCGAAAAGTATCGAAATAATTTTAGTACCGGTACGAAAATATTGGTATCGAGACAACACTACTTTGGGCTGATAATAGCTTTTCCTCCTAAAAACCGAGTGGACATTTGTGTTTTGCATAACATAACATTCACACTCACATTCACACACTAGGGCCAATTTAGTGTTGCCAACTCTGACAAAAGCAAGGGACCAAAAACAAATGTAATGTGCACAGGATTTCAGTGGGATATTTGACAATTATTTCCCCTTAAGCGTGTTTCCTGGTTGTACAAACGTGACTAAAAAGCCTGCAATTACAAAAAATGTTAAGGCTTCAAGAGAAAATCCACCGTATAGTTAGTAGAACTGTGACAGTTTTGGGAACCAGGGCCGGCCCGTGGCATAGGCCGTATAGGCAAATGCTAAGGGCGCCGTCCATCAGGGGGCGCCACGCCAGTGCCACAAATGTTGGAGAAAAAAAAAAAAAAAAGTTGGTACTATTATTTCTAAATACAAAAAATAATCCCACGTTAATTAAAATGCAAAGTAAAGCCTATATAATAGAAATATTATTTGTTACAACATTACGCCCCCCCGCACGGTGCGCCCTCTCCCTTCCCGTATCATGACTCTTTTTGGACATCACCACATCAAAAAATCAACACAAGATGTCAAAACGGCCAAAATTGTCAGGTGCCCAGGGAAGAAAAAAGAGAAAAGAAGAGGAGGAGAAACGAGAAAAAGACAAGAGGTAGCAGGTAGGTAACGTTAGCCTACATGAAATTATTTGTCTGTTACAGAATGTGATAGTAACCTGGCTTTTTAGCATTAAGCTAATGTTACATGATTCGGCAATTGCTAATCAATAAATAGCTAGTTCTGTTTTAACGTCGGGTTAATATTGTGGAGGGGGCTAAATTGGTATGGAAAATAATAATGTAACGTTAGGTAATTACAGTACTCCCACCTTACATTCCTCAGGGACATTTGTATTAGATCTTTTAAGCAGGTGTTTTTTGTTTACATTGTTATTGCCTTCTGGTTAGCTAATGTTTGCCCTGCAGGTAATAGTCACTTTTCCACCCCTTTATATATTAGGAATAGTTGTAAGCCTAGTTGTTAAAGTGCACATCATTAATGTAAATTAAGCAATATGTATGTAAAAAATATTGTATTTCATATATTCATTTTTTATTTTTTGCATTCATTTATTTATTCATATTTTTTTTTATCTTGTTAACTATTCTGATTGTTAATTTGCTTTCTTTAAGTAAAAAAAAAGGTCAAAGACAAAGCTATTCGGTTTCTTGTGCGTATATACACTTCACTGCCGATGTGGGGGGGCGCCACCTAAAATCTTGCCTAGGGCGCCAGATTGGTTAGGGCCGGGCCTGTTGGGAACAGCTTGGTTTGGTAACACAATGTTTAAAATGTGCATAACTGCCTTGTCAATTCTGAGAGAAGAGTCGATTCCAAGCAATTTAACAACTCCCTGTTAAGAGTTAACTTGTACGCCACAGAGCTTAAGTGTTCTCTTCATCGGGCCGTAGCCATCTCAATTTAGCCGCGCTGTCCTGCCAAAAGCATCCCTAATACAGCACACTGACTGTCTCAGTGCCTGCTACTTTGGGCTGTGTCTCCTGTCGATAGCGTGTTCTGGTCTTTGTCTGGGGAACAAAAGCTAGACCTTTGCGTAACAGACCCAGGATAGTGTAAATCCATTCCGTTCACATTTATACGACTTGACAAACTTCTTGTGAGGCAAACGGCTATTCTGCACGAGATGTAGCAAACGGCCCAAAAATAGAAATTCCTCAAGCTATTCCACATGTTTTTTGAATGCCACCCAAACCCTAAAATTCCCCATGTGGTTTTCATTCGCCTTCCCCCTGGGAAAAAAGTGTTTTAGAATATTCCTGACAGTGCCTGAGCTGAGACATACAGTCAGCAATCTTGTAGATCTTACCTTGACCTTTATGGGACTCGTTGTCGGCCAGTGTCTCTATGGCGACGGGCAGTGACTTATTATTCCGAGTCAGCACATGCAGGCCTATGTCTTTCGCTCCGCATTTTACGCCTCCAGGCTGCTCTTTCCTCCTGAAGCGGTTAGCGATGAGCTGCCACAAGCTGGGCTCCTCTGGAGCTGGTTTAGCTAGTTTTGCTGGGCACAGGGGGACCTCCATCACCTTGACTTTGCCCCTGCTTCGGTACTGAATGTACTGCATGCCCCCGGTGTCCTCTATTTGCTCGGCGGAAGAAGGCAGCGTTCTCCCCGTGAGGTAGGAGAAAGGCTGAGGGGGCATTGCCGGTTTGGTTTGACAGCTTTCCTTCGGATCTCCCTCGGATCCTGTAGTGACTTTGTCTCTGGGCCGAGTCCTACGGATGCGCATGCTGAGACTGCGTCTCAATGAGCTCAGTGTACTTTTTGGAGAATCTGATTTGATTATGGGAGACGATTTCACATATTTGTCTCCGTCGCTCTCCCTGTTTTTATCCTGAACACTTTTACCAAACAGCCTCCATCGGAAAGCTCCTTTAAGAAAGTTCCCTGCGTCCAGGCCTGTGTGGTTTCTGCTCTGCTGCCTGCTTATGTCATCATCAGAGGCCCTTTTTCTCAGCTCCAGCACGGTCATGCTAAGCGGCCTCGTCTTCACGCTTCTGTGGCAAACCCTGGGGATCACCTCTGCGGGAACTGGGGCCCGCTGAAGCGCGACGAGATTGAGACCGTCCACAGCCCTCAGCTCAGCTTTCCTGCTCCTGTACAGCTGGCTTCCTTCCACCTCACCGGTCCTTTTCAGGGAGTTTTGGTTGCGCTGCTCCACCAGGACCGGGCCGGGGCCTGCCAGCATGCACACGCTCCTCGGTCTCCGGAGGCGTTCAGGTTGAGAATCTCTTTGCTGCTCCTCTGGTTCGCCATACATGCTCATAATCCTCCTGCCCAGCGAGGCTCCATCCTGATGGGACCTCCGCAGCACTGCCCGAGGCAGCGTGTGTCCTATGAGGGCGCCATGGCCGCCAAACGCGAGCCCTGTGGCGTGGACGTTGACGTGGTACTGCTGCGAACCCGCAATACACTCCTCCTGGGTGCTCCTAATTCGCTCTGATGAGTTACCTGATATCTTGAAGGGCCGTCTCATAAACGCGTCAGTCCTCATTTTTACCTCTACCTCCTCCTCCTCATTTTCCTCCACAACCACCTCTGGGCGGAGACTCCCAGCTCTCAAGGATGGCCACCTGTCGAGGTCCTGGGGCGTCCTACAAAGGATAGGAAAGTCCTCCATTGGCACGATTAGCTCTTCTCCTGGTTGGCAACCGTCTACCAGGGTTTGCGTGACCCGGCCCATTCCTAGCTCGGACACCGGAGCATTCCCCTGGGTTTCCTTCAGGGCCAGAGGGATGTGAAATGTGGTTTGATGCCCAACGGTAGCGTCCACTGTCCCACTGCTGAGGAATAGCATGGCACTCTATCCCCAAAGATGCATTAAAGGACAAAAACACTCACATGCTGCTCAAAAAGTCCTTAAACTGAAGACCAAAATTCCTGCGCCAGGTATAATCCTTCACCTTTGACATGAGTGCAAACTTCAAACAAGTCACCTTCATCACTAGCACAAGCCGTAACACACTTGGTCCTGCAAGCTGGCAAAAGACCCCAAAAAACTCAACAGTTTGCCAAAGTCTTGGCTGCAAAAGTTCCAAACCTGACTCATCCCCTTCCTCATGGGGCAAGTTGTAAACTGGGAGCAGCTTTTGTTGCAGGCTGCTAGAGACAAACTCCTTTAATCTCTGAGCTGGAGGAGTGTGTGTGTGTGTGTCTGTGTGTGTGTGTGTGTGTGTGTCTCTGAACTTCCAAGCAAGCCATTCAACCCCCGGGAACACATGGAAAACAAGGAGTGGATCCTGCGGGCGTTGCACAAGCCTTGCAGACGTCCTCTGAGCTACTCTGCTCTATACTCCAGCAGCCCTCGGAGACATAAATAGACAACATGGGGTTGGGAGATGATTATATACTGGCAAAATCAACAAGGCCTGCAATCTGCGTCAAGAATGAAAGGATCGCTGTGTTTTGCCCGAAATGCAAAACGGGGGCTATTTTTAATGAGGAGGGGAATTCCGCAAAAAAGCATTACAATTCTTCGCTGCGGTTGAGAAAGTGCTTAAAAGTTGCTTATGTTTTAAATTGTGATGCAAGCATCCACACAAACTACACAATCATATATATATATATATATATATATATATATATATATATATATATATATGTATGTATGTGTGTGTATTTATGCATGTATATACAGGTATATGTATATATACACACATACATGTGGGTATTTAAACATATTTATATATATTTACACACACACATACATATATATATATATATATATATATATATATATATATATATACACACACACATACATACATACATATATACATGTGCATATACAGTACAGGCCAAAAGTTTAGACACACCTTCCTTCTCATTTCAATGCGTTTTCTTTATTTTCATGACTATTTACATTGTAGATTGTCACTGAAGGCATCAAAACTATGACACCTGTGGAGTGAAAACCCTTTCAAGTGACTACCTCTTGAAGCTCATCGAGAGAATGCCAAGAATGTGCAAAACAGTAATCAGAGCAAAGGGTGGCTATTTGGAAGAAACTAGAATATAAAACATGTTTTCAGTTATTTCACGTTTTTTTGTTAAGTACATAACTCTACATGTGTTCATTCATAGTTTTGATGCCTTCAGTGACAATCTACAATGTAAATAGTCATGAAAATAAAGAAAACCCATTGAATGAAGGTTTTCTTTGCAGTTATAGTTACACATAATGATACAATGTTACAAATAAGTTCGAGTCTAGTTTTGGACTGTAATTACAACTGAAACAGAGAAGATCTGTAGTGAAATGACAACAAAAAAACTTGAGGACATTCTTGTTCCTACTCGATTAGAGTTGGTGCACCGCCCCCTTATGGTCAACTACAGAAATCCTGATGGAATCACAATAAATGTTTTATGTAAAAAATGTCATCTTTTTCTTAAATACAATAACAGCGTGACAAAGGAAACTGTAAAAAAAATGTTGGCTAATAAGACAAGGATTGTATGTCCACTGTAAAAGAGTGCAATTGACCAACAAATCATCTATTGAGCATTTTCTCTTTTAAATGTAATTTACAAATTTGAGAGTGCAACTGTAGGTGAGAACAACAACTTTTCCTAAATAGTTTTTATGATTTAATTTAGCACTTTTCAAACGGTCCCACCAATACATTTCGACAGCAGTACACACTTAACTGTAAAGATTATTGATTATTAAAAAAGCTTTGATTTATATTCTGTTGCCTCGTTTAATTGTTTAAGTGTAGCTGATAAAATTGTATTAAATCTGGATCGCATGGAGCGCCCGGAACTTAGACATGGTTTCCACACGGCCGCTGCAACAGAGCGCACATGAGAGCGGTGGTTTGTGGGTGCCGTGATCTGTGTGGCAACAAATGCACTTTTACTAGTGCACATTTGTTAAAACTGCAATTTAAATTTGATGATGTGCATTTATTGGAGAAAAGAATGAAGGTTATGGGAAGCAGAAAAAATATTTTTAAAAAGCCTAATCATATCATTTATTTAAAAAATAAATAAATAAAAATGAATTTATTTAAAAAAATATATTTATAGATTTTTTAAATAATTGATACCTGCAGCCCCAGTGCAAAATAAAAAAAAGTATTCTACTCCTAAATCTCTGCATACAAACGGTGCACCAATACTGTAGTTTCAGTGCTCCTTTGTTTTCATACAATACAGTGTTATCAAGCCCCAAAGATTGACCTTAAAAAAGCAGATACACTTGAAATTTCTCAAACAGCTCAATGCGCTTTTTAAAACACAGACTGTAACGTTACGGCATCTCATTGAAACGCCACCAAATTTGCTGCACACTTTTGGAAGACTGACAGGCACGTGTTTAAAATTTGACTGCAATTGGTTGAAAAACATGGCGGCCATCAAGCAAAACATCATTGCAGTGTACATGTGGGATGAGTGACCAAAATGAATTAACTATTTGTGTAATAATTATAAAACTTTACATGTATTAACCTTTATCAACCACTATTACATGTATGCTATCATAAATGCATTTTGACCACAATGGCCCCACACATTTACATTATATTTACGGTCATGTAAAAACAAAAAAAAATAGGACATTCCTCTGTGTCATTATTGTGTTTTTAATGTGAACCGTATTTTACGGACCATAGGGCGCACCGGGTTATAAGGTGCACTGCCGTTGAATGGTCTATTTTCGATCTTTTTTTTTATATATATATATATAAGCTCTTAACCATTATGGACAACACCTCCCACCCACTACACTCCTTATGGAGAGAATGAGCACATTCAATGGAAGGCTCATACTCCCAAAATGCAACACGGAACGACAAAGGAAGTCCTTCATACCGACAGCCATCAGACTTTATAATGCATATGTTCCTTTTTGACTGTACTTAAATGTATAATAGACTGTATTTATATTATTCACATGTGAATAATGCTGTATAATAGACTGCATTTATATTATTCACATGTGAATAATGCTGTATAATAGACTGTGTTTATATTATTCACCTGTGAATAATGCTGTATAATACACTGTATTTATATTATCCACATGTAAAAAATACCTAAGTGTTTATTGTCTATTGTGAGCGAACTGTGGTGCTGAATTTCCCCAAGGGATCAATAAAGTACTTTCTATTCTATTCTATTCTATATAAGGCGCACCAGATTATAGGGCGCATTAAAGGACTCAATTTATTTATTTATTTTCTAAATTGAAAACACTTCCTTGTGGTCTACATAACATGTAATGGTGGTTCTTTGGTCCAAATGTTGCATAGATTATGTTTTACAGATCATCTTCAAGCCGCTTTCTGACAGTCGCTTCAGGATGCGCCGTTTTGTGGGCGGTCTTATTTACGTGGCTCACTTTCGTCCATCAAGCAGTGCGGCTTCATAGCTTACCAAAGTCGTACTAAAAAAACATGTTGATAGATTTTTGAGCGCCGTGTTTAATGTTCTATATTTTCAATGGAACCTATAAAATGTTGGTGTTGTTTACTTGAGTCATATTGCAGTCTACACGTATCTCTTATGTGTGACTGCCATCTACTGGTCACACTTATCATTACACCATGAACCAAATAAAGTTGCTTCGAGGTCGGTAAGCAAAACCAGATTTATTCCGTACATTAGGCGCACCGGGTTATAAAGCGCACTGTCGAGTTTTGAGGGGGAAAAAACTATTTTAAGTGCGCCTTATAGTCCGGAAAATACAGTATCTTTTATTTTTTACATCTAGACTTCTTAGACGCCATGTGCCTATGTTTGGTTCTACAATGTTGAACATTTTCCTCAACTTAATGTGAACCCAAATGGGTCCTCCTCGATCAGTTAGGGGTCTCAAAATATATGATTCATACCGCGGCATGTAGTACGGTTATTAGAGCATGGTACACTTGCTCATGCATATACACAACAAGCCCTCTATTAATGTAACCATGTACAGTGGTACTGTTTTCCATTCCAAAATGTCTGACGATGATCTAAATTGTATGAGAACCGAAGCAGTTTTTCCCATAAGAAATAATGTAAATGCAATTGATTAATTCCAGACATACTCAATATTTATAGTTTTACATGCAAAAAACAATGTGGAATACAAAAAATGACAAAATAAATGTATGAATAAATATTTAACATCATTATTTCAGACTGTTGTTAGTGGACACGGCAACGAACGGAGAGGGTGGTTAGGAGGGGAGAGCCACTCAAAAGCCATCCTCTTCTTTTGCAACGAGTTCTTTCTTAAATTCAATAGTGTTTCTCAACTTCTTTATCAAGTGCTAGCACTCGTAATTTTCTTCTTTTGCAGTCATATTCAATAAACATGCACAGAGGCTGAGACTGATTTACCAATCGGTGGGATTCTTTGTTCAGAGCTAGTTTGTTATGCGCCGAAAATGTTCATCAAAAGCTAAATCCTACAAAAAAAATGTCAAATAGATGCTACAATAGAAATGATTATTAGTCTACAGCAGCGTTATTCAACTAAATTGTTCGAGGGACTACATTTTAAGAAACTTAAGGGCCGGGAGGCAGGACTTCTCCTTTCACTATTGTTCTTATTTCGAAAAACAGCGTCCTACATAACAGACACTTGTTTTTGGTCTATTTTTGTGTCAGAGTTACAAAAAATTGTCCTGTTACGTAAAATAATGCAGTGGACGCTGCCTTTTAGAGTGTTATGGTGTCAATCTGAGGATCTGCATTTGCATTTGTTTACACTGGTCCAGGTTTCTCACCAGGGCTTGAAAGGGTGACGTAGTAAACGCAATGCATTGTGGGTTTTATGAGCATTCGAATAGCTTATTCACATGGCTGAATGCAAGACTCTCCTAAAATGGTGTTCTTTTCATAACAAGTTCAAAACATGTCGCGAATGTGCTGCATCATTAACTGCCACAATGGTTCACATGATCTCTTCATGCACAGAGGGGAGCGGGCCTGATCCCCCACTCAGTGTTCCAACACGGATGAAACAACGAAGGTTGAAGGGAATATTGAACAACAAATCAATGATTGAAGTGACAAACTCACCCAGTTGCCATCCAAACAATACCCCGTTTGTTGACAAGAACATATAGCCATGGAAGCATATTCAATCTATTTATTAAGCAAAGGTAAGTAAGACAAACCGGTGAAAGATTCAAAAGAGCTGCCGTCAGAGTTGACAATCTGCCGCTGCTAGCCTGCTAAGCTAACAAAACAGCTCAAACTCAGACTCGCTGATGTCATACGTCACTAGGCAACAGGCACCGCCTTTTTAAAGACATGCACACACTGCTATCATATAGATATATGAAACTTATCTCAACTGCATTATGCCAGACATTTGAAGTTAATTTTTTAAGTAACACATTAATTAATTTCCCTAGTAATTAAATACATTTATTAAAGAGTAATTCCATTAGTCAGCCTTCCGTCAGCTTTCCTGGTAAGGTCTATTCAGGTGTACTGGAGAGAGGCTACGCCGGATAGTTGAACCTGGAAAATTAAGGAGGAGCAGTGTAGTTTTCGTCCTGGTCGTGGAACTGTGGACCAGCTCTATACTCTCGGCAGATTCTTGAGGGTGCATGGGAGTTTGCCCAACCAGACTACCTGTGCTTTGTGGACTTGGAGAAGGCCTTTGACCGTGTCCCTCGGGAAGTCTTGTGCGGAGTGCTCAGAGAGTATGGGGTATCGGACCGTCTGATTGTGGCGGTCCGCTCCCTGCATGATCGGTGTCAGAGCTTCGTCCACATTGCCGACAGTAAGTCAGGTCCATTTCCAATGAGGGTTGGGTTGGGCAAAACTTTTGTGGACAGACTTTCTAGGCGCAGTCAGGGCGTTGAGGGGATCTGGTTTGGTAGCTGTAGGATTAGGACGATGATGTGGTCCAGATGGCATCATCTGGCAAGGATCTTCAGCTCTCACTGGATCGGTTCGCAGCAGAGTGTGAAGCGACTGGGATGAGAATCAGTACCTCCAAGTGCGAGTCCATAGTTCTCGCCCGAAAAAGTTGGAGTGCCATCTCTGGGTTGGGGAGGAGACTGTGCCCCAAGTGGAGGAGTTCAAGTACCTCGGAGTCTTCACGAGTGAGGGAAGAGTGGATCGTGAGATCGACAGACAACGGATCAGTGCGGCATCTGCAGTGATGCGGACCCTGCATCAGTCCGTCGTGGTGAAGAAGGAGCTGAGCCGGAAGGCAAAGCTTTTAATTTACCGGTCAATCTACGTTCCCATCCTTACCTATGGTCATGAGCTTTGGGTTATGACCGAAAGGACAAGATCACGGGTACAAGCGGCCAAAATGAGTTTCCTCCGTCGGGTGGTGGGGCTCTCCCTTAGAGATAGGGTGAGAAGCTCTGTCATCCAGGAGGAGCTTAAAGTAAAGCCGCTGCTCCTCCACAACGAGAGGAGCCAGATGAGGTGGTTCGGGAACCTGGTCAGGATGCCCCCCGGATGCCTCTCTGGGGAGGTGTTTCGGGCACGTCCGATTGGTAGGAGGCCACGGAGAAGACCCAGAACACGTTGGGGAGACTATGTCTCCCGGCTTGCCTGGGAACGCCTCGGGATCCCTCGGGAGGAGCTGGTGGAAGTAGCAGTGGGGAGGGAAGTCTGGGCTTCCCTGCATAGGCTGCTGCCC
Source organism: Nerophis lumbriciformis (assembly GCF_033978685.3). Classification (NCBI taxonomy): domain Eukaryota; kingdom Metazoa; phylum Chordata; class Actinopteri; order Syngnathiformes; family Syngnathidae; genus Nerophis; species Nerophis lumbriciformis. The sequence goes on from NC_084566.2 coordinate 20,168,368, forward strand.
CTGCTACCCGACCTCGGATAAGCGGAAGAAGATCGAATTAATGGATAATTCCGTTAGTAATTCAATCACTTTTTTGGTAAAGTAAGGAGTAACTATAATGAATTACTTTTTTAAAGTAATTTTCAGAACACAGCATCATGAAGCAGTTGGCAGGTTGGTGTTCCTGGCTAAAACCTACAAACTACTTTATACCGACCGGGATATGAGTTTGGTCCATATCGCCCAGCCCTACACTCGGGTTAGCGATAGTGCAAGCACAGTTTATGGATGTTCTTTGTGTTTAATTAAGTGTTGCAGTAGGCCCTATGATGGCATTGTGTCTATATGTATGAGTGCACATGTGTACCTTGTTTGAGTCTTAATAATGAATTTACATTTTATATTGCTACAAAGAATGTTCTGCGCTCCCAAAAAAAATATGTGCTACTCATTTTTTTTAAATGAGTAGCACAGTAGTAGTCCTACTGGTGAAAAAGTTAAAGCTTACAGCACGCGAGAGTTCTCTTGGTGTATTATGGTCGGTGTTTACATCCCACCTCAGGCCTGCGTAACAGAAGCATTACAGCACTTGGCTGACCATATTGCAGACGTGGAGAAAAACAACATCCTGACTCCTTGCTCATCATTCTGGGGCATTCTAACAGAGCAAATTTAACCTAAGAACTCCCAAAATACAGAAAGCATATTAAGTGCCCGACCACCGGAGCTAACACACTGGACCAATGCTACACAACAAGAAAGGACTCTTAGCCCTCTGTTCATCGTGCTACTTTAGAACTCTCTGATCACTGTCTGGTTCACCTCATCTGACTGACTGGAGTGTCTTTGAAGTTGCAGCAAATTTTTTTGACATCATATTTTTTTAACATCAAACATTGTGATATCATACATGAGCTTCTGTGAGGACATGTGTGTGCAGACCAGGACATTCTGCACATAAAACAACAAGTCCTAGTTTACAACTCAGTTTAGGAAGCTGCATCACGCCAAGGAAGACGTCTACAGGGGAGGGGACGGGGCCCTGTTCAAACAGGCCAGGAACAAACTGACAAAGGAGATCAGAGTAACTAAAAGTAGCAACACTGAGAAGCTTAAACAAGGCTTCTCAGCTAACGACCCCGAAGCAGTTAAAAAAGGCCTGCGAGAGGTCACCAACTACAGGAAACCCACACCCCACCTTGCAGGTAAGTTAAAAGTTAAAGTACCACTGATAGTCTCACACACACTAGGTATGGTGAAATTACCCTTTGCATTTAACCCGTCCCCTTGTTCCACCTGGGAGATGAGAGGAGCAGTGAGCAGCAGCGGTGGCTGCGCCCGGGAAATCCTTTTGGTGATTTAACCCCTAATTCCAACCCTTGATGCGGAGTATCAAGCAGGGAGGTAATGGGTCCCATTTTTATAGTCTTTGGTATGACTCGGCCGGGGTTTGAACTCACAACCTACCGATCTCAGGGCGGACACTCTAACCAAAAGGCCACTGAGCAGGTAACAATAGGGTTACCTGTCTTACCTGTCAATAGCTGTCTTTACACGGCAGGATGCAAGACAGTGCCTTAGAAATGTGTTCTTTTTTTTAACAAGTTCAAAACATGGCGCCAACGTCCGACATCATTAACTGCCACGATGGTGGTCATGATCGCTTCAGGAAAAAAAACTATTTGGTGAGACTTGTCTCATTTCTAGCAAAGAAGGAAAAGCCAAGAAAGTCGGGTTAGTGAACTAGTAAAGAGATGATGACTCGTCTGGATAGGAACCGTGAGATGATCAAACATGACTTTTAATGCCATCACCTGGTACATGTTGGTGTGTTCATGGCGTTTTCACACTGGTAAGTTTGAATCTAAGCCGGTCTTATTCTGTTGCACACATAGTTTTTAGTAGCCCAGTTAGCCTTTGCATAGCTAAGCAAGCTGCGGGTTACGAACAACGTACAGAATTCTACTGCAGGTTTTCACAACCATCACTGGGTTCACAAACATCACCACAATACTCAGACCCTACCCTGCCTGCTCCCCCCGCCCCAGCCTCCAACCTGCACTGACAATCTGTGGAAAGAAAAATCTGTGCTAGTTCTTCCAGAAACAAAAGAAGACAAAGGCTCCAGGACCAAACGGTGTGTCCCCCTCCTGCCTGGGAGTCTGTTCTGAGCAACTGACCCCCATTCTCAAAATAAATTCGCCAATTAGCCAGGCGGGATCAGCATTTGTGATCGCTATTAAAAGGCATTAATTGGCAATGGCAATTACATACTTTTTCATGAAAATCGGCCAATTCTGATCGTGGCCAATTTATCGGGACATCCGTAGAATGAATGAATCAAATCTCTTGTCCATTGGACATGGTCATACGGAGCAATTCAACCAATTGTATTTATGTTTTGAGGTAGCGATGCTTTCAAAACAGGGTTGTCTCGGTACAGTCCCTTGATCTTTTCTTTTGTACGTTCCATTTTCATCCAGTCTGTTGCTCCCTCTCGAGCAATACAGCAATGTACACAGAAGCTTTACAGAAACGGCGACAGCGGCCCCACAATGCATTGCAAAATCACATATATACAACGGGAGCGTTCTAGTGTTTTGCTGCAAAAATGTCTCTCCCAAGCTTGGGCAACCAGTTGAATAGCCCTGGTCTACAAGTTTATATCAACACATACAGTCGTGGTCAAAAGTTTACATACACTTGTAAAGAACATAATGTCATGGCTGTCTTGAGTTTCCAATAATTTCTACAAGTCTTATTTAAGGCCTCACCTTTTCTCCTCCAAACATATTGCTGGGTATTGTGGTCAAACAGCTCAATTTTTGTTTCATATGACATCACATGGACAAAGGTAAGACCTTCTGGAGAAAAGTTCTGTGGTCAGATGAAACAAATATTGAGCTGTTTGATCCACAGTACCCAGCAATATGTTTGGGGGAGCAAAGATGAGGCCTTTAATCCCAGGAACACAAACCTACCGTCAAGCATGGTGGTGGTAGTATTATGCTCTGGGCCTGTTTTGCTGCCAATGGAACTGGTGCTTTACAGAGAGTAAATGGGACAATGAAAAAGGAGGATTACCTCCAAATTCTTCAGGACAACCTAAAATGATCAGTCCGGTGGTTGGGTCTTGGGCGCAGTTGGGTGTTCCAACAGGACAATGACTCCAAACACACGTCAAAAGTGGTAAAGGAATGGCTAAATCAGGCTAGAATTAAGGTTTTAGAATGGCCTTCCCAAAGTCCTGACTTAAACGTGTGGACAATGCTGAAGAAACAAGTCCATGTCAGAAAACCAACAAATTTAGCTGAACTGCACCAATTTTGTCATGAGGAGTGGTCAAAAATTCAACCAGAAGCTTGTGGATGGCTACCAAAATCGCCTTTTGCAGTGAAACTTGCCAAGGGACATGTAACCAAATATTAACATTGCTGTATGTATACTTTTGACCCAGCAGATTTGGTCACATTTTCAGTAGACCCATAATAAATTCATAAAAGAACCAAACTTCATGAATGTTTTTTGTGACCAACGAGTGTGTGCTCCAATCACTCTATCACAAAAAAATATGAGTTGTAGAAATGATTGGAAACTCACGACAGCCATGACATTATGTTCTTTACAAGTGTATGTAAACTTTTGACCATGAATGTAGATAGAAGGAATAGCCATATTGGGAGTAATGTAACATTAAATAAGTTAAATGAAAAACCTGGTTTTAACAGTGAAACTGAAGGAATCAGAACAACATTACGCAAAACTATCTGATCAGTGACGTTCTGAGGAATGTTTTTTTGTGGTTTCTACGTTTCATTCCAACCTCACTGAGCTCCTCGGTGTGTTATCAGTAATCTGAGTAGCGTTCGACAGTCGTTAAAAACATTCCAAAGGTCCCAGGAAGTCGTCTTTCGGTTTCTGCACTAATGCATGGAAAGTTTGAATGAAAGGTGCACCGGTGATGTTTACCTGAGTCCAAGAAGTAGGGGTTGGGAATGTCGTAAGGCTCGTTGTCAAGCAAGCGCTCCTTCTCACTCCATTGGCGTCGATTGCGTCTTTGACTGCCGAAGCAGCGCAACATAATCTACATCTAACCTCAGCAGGAGCTCTCGTCAACATAGCCGTGAATATAAATCATCCAACTGTTGCCCGTTGCTCATCTTGGCTTCTAAATCAAATCCGCCATGTTAATCCTCTCTTGCTTGGGAAGCTTTACTTTGCTGCATCATGCCATAATGTCACCTTCAAGAAACAAGAAACAAGAATAGTGTCCTTCCAAGTGATGCAGGTGAAGTCAGCAGGGTCCCCACGTAATAAGAAACACTGATAGGATTAAAGTTAATCCACTTTTCTTCTCTGGTCGTTGTTTGGGTCTGCTCCAGCAAGAAAAGTGCATGGTACTAAAGCGTACAAAAAAAGAAGAAGAAGAAAAAAAAAAGCAGCGCAGGTAACAGAGCTTCTCTTGTCTACTTCCTCTGTCCCGCGGCCAAACATTTCTCCCCCTTGTACCTTGATAGCAGCTGGGCGGGTTTTCACAAGAAACCGGGTGAGCGTGTTTTGGGTTTACTGGGTTGTCGTTCCAACACTACATGTGTGTTTGTGTGTCATTCCTTGCATGCTTGTGTAGCGTCAACCAGCATTTGAGTTTTAAAACATGTTACTTGTGTTTATGCAGCAGCTAGTGGCTTCTCGCTGTAAACAAATCTGTTCAGTCTGAGGTGGGGGCGAGGCCAAAGGAGAGTTTATACTAGGGGTAGTCAAACGTACGGCCCGTGGGCCTTAGAACAGGTTTTATCCAGCCTGTGCGATGAGTTTGCTAAGTATAAAAATGAGCCAAAATTTTTGAATGAAACAAACTGCTGTTCTTAATGTGTCCACTAGATGTCGCAATATCAATTATTTGTATCTTTGTAGATGGTGCTACATATGTAAATAAAATATACCACATGATGTTAGTGCACCAGTTGAGGAAAATGAGCAAACTACATAAATAAAACCCTGTAATTTGATTTTGATATTATTTTTTTATCTTGATAGATTGAAAATTAACACCAATGAGTTCACCGATGAACATTATCACATAATATATCCAGAAAGTATAAATAATACTATAGAATACTATTAACCGCAACATGGAAGTATAAAAAAAAACAACATTATGATTTGTACATTTTCAGAATGTGCTTGTTCTATTTTTAAACAAATAAAAACCGTCTGAAGTTGTCTTTATTTTTAAGTTATCGTGCCGTGATTTTACCAGTCTGGCCCACTTGGGAGTAGATTTTTCTTCATGTGGCCCCCGATTTAAAATAAGCTTGACACCCCTGGTTTATACGTTTGCTCTACAATGCGGGAAAAGCCTGAGGAAAAACTGGCAATTCAAACAATGCTACTAAAATGTCTTTGATTGCAATCACCACCAATAGTTTGTCCAATGCACACAAAAACTGTAATTCCTTCAGACAGTACGTACATTAATATACTCTCAGATTTGACCAATTCAATAATAATAATTTTCAATGTGCTCCTTGTCTTTACACCTTGCTCTTCTATTAATTTACCTTTAATGTACTTTTTAAGGTCTTTATTTTGTATCCAATTCTTTATTATTAATTTTTCAACACTTCTTTTTCCCCCTTTTCTTGCATCACAGAATACAGTTTTTTAGCGTTTCCTGTATATTTATGTACTGTATTTTCCGGACCATAGGGCGCACCGGATTATAAGGCGCACTGCCGATGTAGCGTGCAAGGACGGGAGTGGAAGAAGTGTCAAAAGATGGAGCTAACTGTTTTAATGAGATTCAGACTTTACTTAAATCAATAACGAAGCAGCATCTCCTCATCCGTGGCTCACTAGTGCAACAACAACGCCAGAAATGTGTCCCATGAAAAAACGTTCTAATAACTAAAGTTCCTTGGGTGAATAATGTAAACTCACTACACCGGTATGTTTTTGTGCTTTCATGGCGAGTTTACTGACAGATATAAGTAAGAACTTTACACTACTTTTTATTAGAAATGGTAACAGCAGAGGATGAATGTCACATAACAAGAAGATAGAGAAAAAGAAGAAGCTTATTGACTACGGTGTCGGCACCGACTACAAAGGCGGACGCGTGCAGATTTTCAGGACTTATGCAGATCCCAAATACAGATCAGCAGGTACCAATAGGTAAGAAAAGTTGCTTTTGCATAATATTGCAAAACAAAACGCCAGATAATAAGTCTTAACTTATACACACACCATAATAATACTCATATGTTGAAGCACAGTACAATCCATCAAGCGGTGTGGCTTCATAGCTTACCAAAGTCGTACTAAAACATTTTGATCGATTTTAGAGCGCCGTGTGTAATGTTCTATATTTTCAATGGAACATATAACATTTTGGTGTTGTTTACTTGAGTCATATTGCAGTCAACTCGTATCTCTTATGTGTGACTGCCATCTACTGGTTACACTTATCATTTCACCATGTACCAAATAAAATAGCTTCGAGGTCGGTAAGCACAACCAAAATGATTCCCTACATTAGGCGCACCAGGTTATAAGGCGCACTGTCGAGTTTTGAGAAAATAAAAGGATTTTAAGTGCGCCCTATAGTCCAAAAAATACGGTATTTGTGTATTAGTGGCTCATGCAGTACACTCATGGGTCAGGTTGCAACGATTAGTTATTGTCTATGAGGTGCTTCATAAAATTTTATTTGATTGAGCGGCAATAATTTTAATGTTTACACTTGTATTCCTGTAGGTAATCATTTCAGCTAAATAACTCTAACAATAATGGATAAAAAAAAAAAAAACTCAAACATGTACAGCAAATCATAAGCAATAATCGCTTGACTAGTCGATTAAACTAAAAAAATTATTTAAAAAAAAAAGTATTATAAATATTGTTAGTTGAAGCAATATATCATGGGGCACTTCATTAGGTATGCTTGTAGAGCAGAGCTGGGCAAATAGTTTGACCCGGGGGCCACATTGAGAGAAAAAAATGTGTCTGGGGGGCTAAGGTGTATAAATTATGTATATATATATATATATATATATATATATATATATATATATATATATATATATATATATATATATATATATATATATGTACATATTTAGCTGTAAAAATCTGCTGTACATTATGTGTGTTTGTGTACCTTTTTTTCCAGGAACACTAATACCAAAAGTCACAACGTCCGATATAGTTCTAAAAACGTTATGATAGACCACCTCAAAAAAACTAAATGCAATTTTACAGTTTTTTACTGAATGGGACACCCAAACTTTACATGAAAATAAAGAAAGTGGGATTTACAATATTAACTATGAACAATAAAACACTGAATATTAACAACATATGAACGTCTCTCCTCTTTTAAGTGGGATTTACAATATTAAAGTTAAAGTTAAAAGTTAAAGTACCAATGATTGTCACACACACACTAGGTGTGGCGAAATTATTCTCTGCATTTGACCCATCACCCTTGATCACCCCCTGGGAGGTGAGGGGAGCAGTGGGCAGCAGCGGTGGCTGCGCCCGGGAATCATTTTGGTGATTTAACCCCCCCCTGAGCTAGTGCGCGAGGTTGAGAAGTTCCGGCTAGATATAGTCGGACTCTCTTCGACGCACAGCAAGGGCTCTGGAACCAGTTCTCTCGAGAGGGGCTGGACTCTCTTCCACTCTGGCGTTGCCGGCAATGAGAGGCGACGGGCTGGGGTGGCAATTCTTGTTGCCCCCCGGCTCAGAGCCTGCACGTTGGAGTTCAACCCGGTGGACGAGAGGGTAGTTTCCCTCCGCCTTCGGGTGGGGGGACGGGTCCTGACTGTGGTTTGCGCTTACGCGCCAAACCGCAGCTCAGAGTACCCACCCTTTTTGGATTCGCTCGAGGGAGTACTTGAGAGTGCTCCCCCGGGTGATTCCCTCGTTCTACTGGGGGACTTCAATGCTCATGTTGGCAGCGACAGTGAAACCTGGAGAGGCGCGATTGGGAAGAATGGCCGCCCGGATCTGAACCCGAGTGGTGTTCTGTTATTGGACTTTTGTGCCCGTCACAGATTGTCCATAATGAACACCATGTTCGAACATAAGGGTGTCCATATGTGCACTTGGCACCAGGACACCCTAGGCCGCAGTTCCATGATCGACTTTGTAGTTGTGTCATCGGATTTGCGGCCTCATGTTTTGGACACTCGGGTGAAGAGAGGGGCGGAGCTTTCAACCGATCACCACCTGGTGGTGAGTTGGCTGCGATGGTGGGGGAGGATGCCGGACAGACCTGGCAGGCCCAAACGCATTGTGAGGGTTTGCTGGGAACGACTGGCAGAGTCTCCTGTCAGAGAGAGTTTCAATTCCCACCTCCGGAAGAACTTTGAACATGTCACGAGGGAGGTGCTGGACATTGAGTCCGAGTGGACCATGTTCCGCACCTCTATTGTCGAGGCAGCTGATTGGAGCTGTGGCCGCAAGGTAGTTGGTGCCTGTCGTGGCGGTAATCCTAGAACCCGTTGGTGGACACCGGCGGTGAGGGATGCCGTCAAGCTGAAGAAGGAGTCCTATCGGGTTCTTTTGGCTCATAGGACTCCTGAGGCAGCGGACAGGTACCGACAGGCCAAGCGGTGTGCGGCTTCAGCGGTTGCGGAGGCAAAAATTCGGACATGGGAGGAGTTCGGGGAAGCCATGGAAAACGACTTCCGGACGGCTTCGAAGCGATTCTGGACCACCATCCGCCGCCTCAGGAAGGGGAAGCAGTGCACTATCAACACCGTGTATGGTGAGGATGGTGTTCTGCTGACCTCGACTGCGGATGTTGTGGATCGGTGGAGGGAATACTTCGAAGACCTCCTCAATCCCACCAACACGTCTTCCTATGAGGAAGCAGTGCCTGGGGAATCTGTGGTGGGCTCTTCTATTTCTGGGGCTGAGGTTGCTGAGGGAGTTAAAAAGCTCCTCGGTGGCAAGGCCCCGGGGGTGGATGATATCCGCCCGGAGTTCCTTAAGGCTCTGGATGCTGTGGGGCTGTCTTGGTTGACAAGACTCTGCAGCATCGCGTGGACATCGGGGGCGGTACCTCTGGATTGGCAGACCGGGGTGGTGGTTCCTCTCTTTAAGAAGGGGAACCGGAGGGTATGTTCTAACTATCGTGGGATCACACTCCTCAGCCTTCCCGGTAAGGTCTATTCAGGTGTACTGGAGAGGAGGCTACGCCGGATAGTCGAACCTCGGATTCAGGAGGAACAGTGTGGTTTTCGTCCTGGTCGTGGAACTGTGGACCAGCTCTATACTCTCGGCAGGGTCCTTGAGGGTGCATGGGAGTTTGCCCAACCAGTCTACATGTGTTTTGTGGACTTGGAGAAGGCATTCGACCGTGTCCCTCGGGAAGTCCTGTGGGGAGTGCTCAGAGAGTATGGGGTATCGGACTGTCTGATTTTGGCGGTCCGCTCCCTGTATGATCAGTGTCAGAGCTTGGTCCGCATTGCCGGCAGTAAGTCGGACACGTTTCCAGTGAGGGTTGGACTCCGCCAAGGCTGCCCTTTGTCACCGATTCTGTTCATAACTTTTATGGACAGAATTTCTAGGCGCAGTCAAGGCGTTGAGGGGATCTGGTTTGGTGGCTGCAGGATTAGGTCTCTGCTTTTTGCAGATGATGTGGTCCTGATGGCTTCATCTGTCCAGGATCTTCAGCTCTCGCTGGATCGGTTCGCAGCCGAGTGTGAAGCGACTGGGATGAGAATCAGCACCTCCAAGTCCGAGTCCATGGTTCTCGCCCGGAAAAGGGTGGAATGCCATCTTCGGGTTGGGGAGGAGACCCTGCCCCAAGTGGAGGAGTTCAAGTACCTCGGAGTCTTGTTCACGAGTGAGGGAAGAGTGGATCGTGAGATCGACAGGCGGATCGGTGCGGCATCTTCAGTAATGCGGACGCTGTATCGATCCGTTGTGGTGAAGAAGGAGCTGAGCCGGAAGGCAAAGCTCTCAATTTACCGGTCGATCTACGTTCCCATCCTCACCTATGGTCATGAGCTTTGGGTTATGACCGAAAGGACAAGATCACGGGTACAAGCGGCCGAAATGAGTTTCCTCCGCCGGGTGGCAGGGCTCTCCCTTAGAGATAGGGTGAGAAGCTCTGTCATCCGGGGGGAGCTCAAAGTAAAGCCGCTGCTCCTCCACATCGAGAGGAGCCAGATGAGGTGGTTCGGGCATCTGGTCAGGATGCCACCCGATCGCCTCCCTAGGGAGGTGTTTAGGGCACGTCCGACCGGTAGGAGGCCACGGGGAAGACCCAGGACACGCTGGGAAGACTATGTCTCCCGGCTGGCCTGGGAACGCCTCGGGATCCCCCGGGAGGAGCTGGACGAAGTGGCTGGGGAGAGGGAAGTCTGGGCTTCCCTGCTTAGGCTGCTGCCCCCGCGACCCGACCTCGGATAAGCGGAAGAAGATGGATGGATGGATGGAACCCCCAATTCCAACCCTTGATGCTGAGTGCCAAGCAGGGAGGTAATGGGTCCCATTTTTATAGTCTTTGGTATGACTCGGCCGGGATTTGAACTCCCAACCTACCGATCTCAGGACGGACACTCTAACCACTAGGCCACTGAGTAGGTAACTATGAACAATAAAACACTGAATATTAACAATATATGAACATCGCTCCTCTTTTACTTCTCAGACTAGCTCCTCGATAGACTTCTTTTACAATCAAGGAAAACACAACAAAAATGTAACAAACAGCAAAATCTGAATGCAAAGTGCAATACACACCTACAATATGTAATATTATCATTTTTATGCAGATATTTGTTGTAAAAATCTGCTTCCGCACCTGTTCCTGACACGTGTTTCAGGCTGGCTGCTCTGAAAACAAACCCCGCCCACTCTGGTTTGTTCCTTGTCTGAGCTGCTGTGACGTAGATTACCGTAATAACTCGTATAACACCCAAAAGCGCAGATTTCAACCATTGAAATACTTTCTATAGTTCAAGACTGACGGTCATTTAAAAAGAGCACTGCACATCATAATGGCGACTACAGTTTTGATGTTAAAGGTCTAAAACAAAATGATGTAGAATGTCCGTCGGGCCGGATTGAAAATCTTAATGTGCCACATGTGGCCCTCGGGTCGTATTTTGCCCAGGTCTGTTGTAGAAGATAATAATCTGTACAGTCTGTCTTTACATTCACAGTTCTACAGTACGCCACGATTTCTAAGGACCAAAGTTGTGGTTTTCTTCTGTCTATAGACTTTTTTTTCCTCACAGTTTGAGAAGGACATTTTGAAATGCATAGCAGACAGCAGCTGACTGCACCACGTTTATGGAAGTACAACAGACGTGATGTACGCCGGCTCCGTCTGGCATATTGTGACGCGTCCAAGACACACGACTGGAAACCCCTCGTCGGCAGTATTAGAACGTGAGTCATCAGGAACGATAGCACATATATGACTGCCGCCATAATCACACTCTCGTCACAGCGTACAGTGGTAGAGTTGATAGCTTTAGGAAGCACACAACAGCAGCAGCGTCTCATACCTGCTGAGCCTCCATGTTCTCAGTGGCGGGCCGTGCGTTTCCCACCTAGGTCTTCAGTGATGTCCGACTTCAATAACTACCTCTCAAAATTCCATAATTTATGTCACCACATGACCATTGCTGGAGAAATACAATACAGCAACACATTTACTCACTACTGCATATTGAACCACATCAACAGTGTACAAAACGGGTTATTATCTCGCGCATTTAAAAATAAATTAAAACGCATCAGCAATTGAAACATATCTTATGTGGAACTGTCAAAATTTAAATTGCAAAAAACATATTAAAATTTAAAAAATAAAATATTTGAACTCACAATTTGTAGCACCTATTCGACGCCGTATAAGCCAGTTGTAGCCCTCCTCGTCGTCTTTTTATTTGAGTGGAAATGGCGAGCATTTTTCCATTTCATCGCCAGAGCATCTGAGCTAGTTTCCGGGGTTGGCCGACATCATCTTACAAAATGTAGTTTCTCTTTAAATATCCTTCTTGAAAATGGCCTTGCAAATAGATATCTGCCACCTAATCAACGCTTTGTTCTCCTTCTCTGCTATCCTGGTCTGGCTACGGCGCAACACTTCCTGCTTCCAGCTAAATTGAAACTTGTGAATTGGATACTCACTTTGGAACGACAAGTGAGTATCCAATCACAGTCTCGTTAACATCAGGCTACTGTCAACAACTTGTGATCTGATTGGCTATCACAACTGTCTCTCAACTCTATGTGTTCTCAAATTCATCCGGTAACGGTCCCGATGAGTATCCAATCACAGGACGTGTAAATGTCACGTTCAACCTTAGGCCATCTAGAAGGCCTTACTGACAACATCTCCTGATCTGATTGGTTATTGCAACTGTCTATCACCTGTATGTGTCCGTTCACTGACAGTGCACAGACGCCTGCATTGTCGATTCTGAAGGCCTCGGGCAGATTTCATAGAGCATGGCAACATAAGCTAGCTGAATTCTGATTGGATACAAACTAAAACTAAAAACAACAGCACTGGAACGAACATAATATGACATGAAGAGAATATGAATACTTTTAGATATTTATGGAAAATCTAATCCTTGATTATGATCATGATTTCTGGTTATGTTAGGCCAGCAGAGAAGGCCTTGCTGGCCCTGACGGCACACCACTGCATGTTCTTCACCAACAAGGTGACTCAACATTAGGGTCAGGAGAGGTAGTGCCGCTCTGGTCCACTAGAGGGTGCTCTTTTTCTTGGGTTCCACTGTTTATTTTTACAGACATAAATACATATGCACAAATACATACGCCATCCGATTTTTGGGCCCCGATCAAATTTTGTGTGCCTATCTGATACTTGGACAATAGATTGTAAAACAGAAAGATAACTAAAGTAAACACGAGAACACATTTTTATGCAGCAAATCTTATTAACTTTAGAATGTGCTAGTATTGTTTTAAATCCGATCATGTATTGGTGGTGGTGTCGAATGGTGCAGACAATTTTCTAAAAAAGAAAAGTAGCTAGTGCAGAAAAACTAAAGAGAAACTACTATTGGCTCCCATTTAAATTATTTGGGTTTTACCACTATTTGGCATTTTGACATGTATCGATATCGGCCAATATTTATTTTACGTTATATTGCAGCCAAATAAAATAGCTTCCAGGTTGGTAAGCACAACCAAAATTATTCTATACATTAAGTGCACCGGGTTATAAGACACACTGTCGAGTTTTGAGAAAATGTAAGGATTTTATGTGCGCCTTTTAGTCCAAAAAATATGGTAGCTTGCAAATTATTGTGATGTAGAAAAATCCCATATTTTTACCATTTTTTCACAGGAGTACAATGTTGGACACAGATGCAGTGAAGATCTGGGCTCGACAGCAAATGAGCCGATCAGTTAAAAAAAATATGCAAATATCGATCCCTGATCTGATTCCATGATCGGCATTAGGACATCTCTACTCTAAACCCAATAATACCACTCTTACAGGTATTAGACATATTTTAAATTTAACTTTACACAGTACATACAATATTGTACTTGCATGTTAAACAAAATCATATCTTGTCAAAGCATCTTCCCAGTAGAAAATGAGCAAATTGACTTGGGACGGAGTTCGGTTGGTAAAGTGGCCGTGCCAGCAACTTGAGGGTTCCAGGTTCGATCCCCGCTTCCGCCATCCTAGTCACTGCTGTTGTGTACTTGGGCAAGACACTTTACCCACCTGCTCCCAGTGCCACCCACACTGGTTTAAATGTAACTTAGATATTGGGTTTCACTATGTAAAGCGCTTTCAGTCACTAGAGAAAAACACTATATAAATATAATTCACTTCACTATCTGATGGATGCATAGCTGCAGCACTCTTTTTCTCCTAAAGATACAAGAAGGCCATCAAACTACCTTTATTTACATTAGGAGGACTGAAAATAATGAAGCACAATATTGATTTACCCTAGTTTGTCAGCTTAATTGACATGATTACACTGAAATACTGTGTATAAATGGGGCCCTTAATATTTGATTCCTATGAAATCAGCCTTACAAGAAGTGGCCAGGCCAACACAAATTTGTACAAATCGTTTTATTTGTATGTGTGATTTTTTTCCCTTTGGAACAAAAGACAGCATTGATTGTGCCAAAAGAACACCCCTCAGGTATCCACTCGCTACGACCGCAAATAAACCTGTCACCTGCATTATTATTCAGGGATGACAAATCGGCGTCAAGCCTTGTGCTCGTGACTCACAAGGTGCAATTTTGGAAAAAACCAAACAAAACACCTTTTCAGTGCTTTATTGCTAGTGATGTCACGCAAGAGAGGAAATCAATGTGCCCGCAGAAGAACTAGAGAAAAACAGTTGCCAAGGGTTAAGAAGTGTGACCTCACCGCACCTTCATTGCAGACCTAAACAAGTCAAATCCAAGACACAATAGAGTTGATAGCATGGTCTACAGTGGGACAATTTACTGCTCAGTATTGAGTGCCACTGTAACGCATGGACTTAACAATATGTTTATGATTGCGGATGGAGGGCTTTTAATACAACTACCACAATCACAATGAAAGACATATTGTGAAATGAATATTAAGCATTGTTCTCTTTGAAAAGACAGCATGCATGAGCCTTCTCTTGTGGCCAGGAAGTGTCTAATTTCCTGGAAGACAGCTCATTAAAACATGTCAAGGTGACACGCCGACAGACGCAAACATGCGCCTCCAGTAGATCAATATTAAATCCATCAAAAAAATAATATGCACGCAATTGTGTCAGGAGACTAAAAGTAATTGAAGATTCTGTGTGTGTGTGCGTGTGTGTGTCTATATATATATATATATATATATATATATATATATATATATATATATATATATATATATATATCTTAATAAGGTTATCCAAAAAATAGTGCTCGATACCGTATATATATATATATATATATATATATATATATATATATATATATATATATATATATGTCTTAATAAGGTTATCCAAAAAATAGTGCTCGATACCGTAGTAGAGCGCAATACATACACATACATATATATATATATATATGTATATATATATATATGTATAAAAGGCAGGAAAGTAAGAAACAAACAAATATATATATATATATATATACATACTTGTGTTACCTTTTTGAGACCTCCAAAATACGCCTACCTCTTTAGGACCACCCTTTCTATATATGTAAAGCTTTGTATTTACAACATTAATAATATATACATACTATGCAAATATAAAAAAGGTAAGCTTTTAGTAATTAAAAAAAATAATAATTGTAATTGGTTTTTAATCTTCATTATTTACTTCAAGTTATTACAGTATGTCTCCATATACATATTTATTTTGTTTTTTTAAGTCATTTTGGCCAAAGGAGGTGCATTTCAATTTCTTACACACATGTTTTACATATGTTGGCCAGAGGGGGAGCACTTAAATTTTTTACACACACTTGTTATTTCATATGTTGACCAGAGGGGAGCATTTTTAAAATCGACACAGTCAATTTGAAAAACCCTCCTATTTGGGACCACTCTAATTTCGATATATTTCACCACCAGGGGTGCAAATGAGACATTCTCTATTAGATGCAATGGTTTTCCGTATTGGGACCATGATTTCGGTCCTAACTTGTTCACACCTCCTCATATGGAAGGTACTTTTCCTTGTTGATGTCTCAAGAAGAAATACAACCCACGCACGCACGCACACACACACACACGCACGCACGCACACGTATTTGTATGTTAGCTTCTTGAGACCTGAGAAAAATGCCTACCTCTTTAGGACTGCCCTTTCTAGATATATAAATATTTGTATTTACAACATTGATAATATAAAAAACTATGCAAATATAAAAAAGCTTGTTGTGAAAAATTAGTAGGAATTTTACAAGAAAAAGGTCACAATTTCACAAGAAACACTTAGAATTTTGGCAGTATTATAATAATTTTACTCAATGCAAGTCAAAATTTTACAAGAAAAACTGAACATTTGTGCAACATTATGATAAAAGTTGGAATTTTACTCAACAGTCGCAATTTTACAAGAAAAGCTTAAAATGTTGGCAATTTTATGAAAAGAGTTGTAATTTTACTCGACAAAAGTCACAATCTTATAAGAAAACTTTAAAATTTTGGCAATATTATAATAATGATCGGAAATTTACTTGGCAAAATTATGACAAAAGTCATAATTTTACTCAAAAAATGTCACTATTTTACAAGAACAACAAAAAAAGTTGGCAATATTGTGATAAAAGTCAGAATTGTATATGACAAATGTCACCATTTTGCATAAAAAAGTAATGATTTTACAAAAAAAGTCAACATTTTACAAGAAAATATTGCAATATTATAGAAACAGAATGAGAAATTGTTCCCAATTTTATAAGAAAAAAGTCGACACATCGTAAGAAAAATTAGTTAATTTATATTTTATGGAATTTTTTGTTTTTTTATTTACTTCGTTATTACAGTATGTCTCGATATACATATTTTTTTCCTTTTTTTAATTTAATTTTGGCCAAAAGGGGCGCATTTCAATTTCTTACACACACTTGTTATTTCATATGTCGACCAGGGGCCACTTTTAAAACCGACACACAGTCAATTTGAAAAATTCCTCCTTTTTGGGACCACCCTCATTTTTGATAGATTTCACCACCAGGGGTGCAAATGAGATATTCTCTATTAGATGCAATGGTCTTCTGTATTGGGACCATGATTTATTTCCTAACTTGTTCACCAGTCCTCATGTGGAGGGTACTTTTCCTTGTTGATATCTCAAGAAGGGTAGAAATACAAGAACACACACACACACACACACACACACACACACACACATGGCTACTAAATATAATTTATTTTCATTAAATACACTTGTCTTATACTTTACTTAATAATCAGGTATTTAAGGTAAAATTCATAATTTAATAGTATTTGACAGTTTAATAAAGGCAGGTGTGCACGTTTTATTTACTACTATTCTCTTCGGCATACATTAGTGTGCATGTAAAGCACTGTTGTCAAACTCAATGCTCGGGGGACACATCCGACCCACTACCTAATTTTATGTAGCCCGCGAATGCCTTGGAAATAATAAGACACTTCATCATTCTTACTAAATGAATTTAAATTTTGACTTTAAAAAATGTACTGCAAGTTCCTCCCTGTATATTTATTTAATATTTGATGCAAAAAGCTATTTTGGGGGGGTCATTGTAACCCTTCCGGCAATAAATGTGTGTTCCTACTTCCGGAAACAAATGTGTGTGTGTTCTAATTTTGGCAGACATGGTAACAGACAACAAAGATGATTATTTTTGGACATATTAGGTTTCACAACCTTATCTTTTTGAAGCTGAATATACAGAGGATGAACTGCATGTTATAGAAGCAAGCAGATTACTCCCGGCACATCCTCCTGGTGTTGGGAGTATAAATATGTTTGTTTTCAATAAGAGAATAGATAAAGATGTGAATCGTTAAGCAGGATCGAAAGTGGAAATGGAACCGCAGAAATCGTATCAATTCCCATTTCTAGTCGTGACAGATATTTTTTTATGTTCTTGGAGTCATCGATATTACATCATAATTATTCATATCAGCCCCATAATTATCAGCCTGATATTTATCTCGCACCCCTACTACAAATGTATGAAACATTATGTTTGTTTTTTTCTATGTAAAAAAATGGATGGATGGAATAAAATATGTATGTAGGTTATTTAAAACATTGCCTGTACAGCTATTATATGTGTTATGAAACAGACTATTTCCATTCTCTCTTCTATGTTTCCTATGGGGAGATTACTAAAATGAGAAAATGGAAGTTTTGGCATTGCTATGAAGTTCAACTTTCAGGCAAACTCCCTCAGTTCTTTGTTATAATGACATTTAAATCAGGCAAAACAACATCATTAATTTTGTATGCAATCAATTATTCACCTCTCTGAGAATATAACGTCAACAAGCACATTTGGAAATCTATTTTGTGCGTCCGTGGCTGCAGAAAGACGTCATGAAGCACAGACTCAGGTGAAACAAATTTACATAAGAAGTCAACGGGCAGTCACACGTCAGCGCTAATGACAATTATGACAGTTATGACACAATGACCTGTCAATTCCCCTAACAGGCAATATACAAGCACCTTGTCTCCTATCTGCATCAGCACTAATGAAGAGTTCAGCAGATGGCAAAAAAGAAAAGAAAAGGGGGCACAGACAAGGCGCAAAAGTTTATGATAATTACGCTTGCACTAGTGCTGTTGGTGCGTGGGCGTATAAGAGCTTTTTAAAATTCAGCTGCACCAGCGACGAGCATACGTCATTGTTGCTCCACTGCGGAGAAAATGATAGGTTCGAGGACATCTGTGGGAGGCTGCGAAAAGAAAAAGGAAAAAAAAAACATTCCAGACGCTTCTGTCTGTAAAATAGTAGGAAAAGGAGAATGTATTAAAATGAATGAGACAGTGACAGAGTGTGTTGTGGCTGCATAAACCGGGAACCTTATTAACATGTGTGACAGACGAGGAGGCCTTTACTTTTGACGGAAGAAAAACAGGATTAAACACACGGCACGGTGCATCTATTTGCATATTATATGCACCTGCAGCTGTCCAAGCATGAACGCCTGATGACTTTCCAGCAAACATCAGTAGCCCCCAAAAACCCAAGCATGCAGGGAAAATATTAATACATCTTTTACAATGCGGATTTGCAGGAAAGTTATTTACCTGTATATTCATGAATCTATTTTCTCCGCTTTAAATTGTAAATAATTCATTTTTATATAAAAAAGTGATGGCGCTATCTGCAGGGGGGGCAGGGGCAAGGGGAGCGTTATACAATTATGAATCCAGCAGAGGGCGGTGTCTCAAAGTCAATTTACAACATTTTCTAGCAGGGAGATGCTTTGACAAGATATGATGTGTAACTGTAAGTTTTGTATGAACAATAGCATCAGAAATATAAAAAGTATATAAAATAGACATTTTAGATATTCGCGGCGGTTGCATTGGACTGTACATATACACAGTATATATACATACATACACATATACAGTATATACATATACTGTATATAGAAAATATATACATATACATATATATGTGTCGTGAGTTCAAACCCCGGCCGAGTCATACCAAAGACTATAAAATTGGGACCCATTACCTCCCTGCTTGGCACTCAGCATCAAGGGTTGGAATTGGGGGTTAAATCACCAAAAATGATTCCCAGGCGTGGCCACCGCTGCTGCTCACTGCTCCCGTCACCTCCCCGGGGGTGAGGGTGATGGGTCAAATGCAGAGGATAATCTCACCACACCTAGTGTGTGTGTGTGACAATCATTAGAAGAAAACATATATATATATACATATATATATATATATATATATATATATATATACACACATATATATATATACATATATATACATACATATATATATATACATACATACATATATATATATATACACAAATAAAGGTGTATATATATATATATAAGGTAAATTAAAAAAATTGATGTGGTGTTTCTTCTTTATTTGTGATTATTCCAAGCTGATTATCATTTACCTGTGTGTTGTTGTAGCGGCACTTGAACTGAATGTGACAGCTTGTCCTAATAATGACGGTCAGCTGGATAACAAAAAAAATACAGATAGCAGCATTTATTTTATTTATCTATTTTCAGACATCATTTTACATTACAGTATTGTTTCTTTTGTTAATATTAGAGTCCGTTCTGCAAGAAGGTAATCCCTAGAAGCTAAGAGCATATGGATAGGGACCCACAGTTAAAATATACATCATTATATAATACAAACCCCGTTTCCATATGAGTTGGGAAATTGTGTTAGATGTAAATATAAACGGAATACAATGATTTATGCAAATCCTTTTCAACTCATATTCAATTGAATGCACTACAAAGACAAGATATTTGATGTTCAAACTCATAATTTTTTTTTTTGTTGCAAATTATAATTAACTTAGAATTTCAAGGCTGCAACACGTGCCAAAGTAGTTGGGAAAGGGCATGTTCATCACTGTGTTACAAGGCCTTTCCTTTTAACAACACTCAGTAAACGTTTGGGAACTGAGGAGACACATTTTTTAAGCTTCTCAGGTGGAATTCTTTCCAATTCTTGCTTGATGTACAGCTTAAGTTGTTCAACACTCCGGGGGTCTCCGTTGTGGTATTTTAGGCTTCATAATGCGCCACACATTTTCAATGGGAGACAGGTCTGGACTACAGGCAGGTCAATCTAGTACCCGCACTCTTTAACTATGAAGCCACGTTGATGTAACACGTGGCTTGGCATTGTCTTGCTGAAATAAGCAGGGGCGTCCATGGTAACGTTGCTTGGATGGCAACATATGTTGCTCCAAAACCTGTATGTACCTTTCAGCATTAATGGCGCCTTCACAGATGTGTAAGTTACCCATGTCCTGGGCACTAATACACCCCCATACCATCACAGATGCTGGCTTTTCAACTTTGCACCTATAACATTCCGGATGGTTCTTTTCCTCTTTGGTCCGGAGGACACGACGTCCACAGTTTCCAAAAACAATTTGAAATGTGAACTCGTCAGACCACTGAACACTTTTCCACTTTGTATCAGTCCATCTTAGATGAGCTCAGGCCCAGCGAAGCTGATGGCGTTTCTGGGTGTTGTTGATAAACGTTTTTTGCCTTGCATAGGAGAGTTTTAACTTGCACTTACAGATGTAGCTACCAACTGTAGTTACTGACAGTGGGTTTCTGAAGTGTTCCTGAGCCTATGTGGTGATATCCTTTACACACTGATGTCGCTTGTTGATGCAGTACAGCCTGAGGGATCGAAAGTCACGGGCTTAGCTGCTTACGTGCATTGATTTCTCCAGATTCTCTGAACCCTTTGATAATATTACGGACCGTAGATGGTGAAATCCCTAAATTCCTTGCAATAGCTGGTTGAGAAAGGTTTTTCTTAAACTGTTCAACAATTTGCTCACGCATTTGTTGACAAAGTGGTGACCCTCGCCCCATCCTTGTTTGTGAATGACTGAGCATTTCATGGAATCTACTTTTATACCCAATCATGGCCTGTTCCCAATTTGCCTGTTCACCTGTGGGATGTTCCAAATAAGTGTTTGATGAGCATTCCTCAACTTTATCAGTATTTATTGCCACCTTTCCCAACTTCTTTGTCACGTGTTGCTGGCATCAAATTCTAAAGTTAATGATTATTTGCAAAAAAAAAAAAAAATGTTTATCAGTTTGAACATCAAATATGTTGTCTTTGTAGCATATTCAACTGAATATGGGTTGAAATTTATTTGCAAATCATTGTATTCCGTTTATACTTACATCCAACACAATTTCCCAACTCATATGGAAACGGGGTTTGTAGATGGCAGTGATGTGAGATGGACTGATGTTACTTACTGAAACTTGTTGGCATGCCCAAACAAATAAAAGCTTTACTATTTCAATAAGTGCGGGGAGTCACAGACAGAGCGGCTCTCTAAATGATGACAAGACAACCGCGAGAGAGGACGTAGGAGGAGGCAGCACAGGTTCTCCAGGCAGGTTTGAGTGTGTGTGTGTGTGTGTGTGTGTGTGTGTGTGTGTGTGTGTGTGTGTGTGTGTGTGTGTGTGTGTGTGTGTGCGTGTGTGTGTGTGTGGGCCGGGGGCTCCCAGGCCTCCACCAACATGGGTTTGTTTGCAAACCCCACGCTCGCTTCTGGGGTGCTGTCTTTAAACTCTCCCATCTAACTTCCTCTTTTTGTTTTTTTTTTTCTTTAAAAAAAAATACAACAGCTTTGATACCCTAGTGCACGCTGTTATCTTCACCACGATGTAGGAGTACGCGAGCACTACGCTTATTTCTGGCAGTGCAACACACGGAGCAGGCATCCAAGAGAATAGGAAGTCTACTTTGATCAATTCCACCGTTTAATAGCTGCGCTTTCCAAATTCCACGATAAGCGTTTGGCATGTAATGTGTGATATAACTGTGGCTCTTTTTATCATCATTATATTGCTTGCCCTGAAGCGAAGCAGGCTACCTGCATCACAATCACCCTCCATACTGCAGTATAATGAGCTTCATTATTTATGTGATAGAACTGCCAAAAGATACTGTTAGGAAATAAGAAGCTTATTGTTGTGCTTGTCGACTACAGAGCTGCATCCTGACATGTTTGGAATATTTGGGTTATCTTATTTAACTACAGGAGAGGGGCAACATGGTGCACACGCGTCTCAATATGATGCATTACACAAGCCAACAAAGGGATGCCATTTTTAGCCCATGTTGAGATCTCAAGTGCTGCTACAAACTCACTTAAATGATCCAAATGACGGCGGATGTTGCCTAACAAGTGATTCAACATTATGATATTGTCGCACTATGGCGGAACCTCGTGTATAAAAACAGAATACAATGATTTGCAAATCCTTTTCAATCTATATTCAATTGAAAAGACTGCAAAGACAAGATACTTAACGTTCGAAACTGGAAAACTTTGTTGTTTTTTGCAAGTATTAGCTCATTTGGAATTTGATGCCTGTACCATGTTTCAAAAAAGCTGGCACATGTGGCAAACAAGACTGAGAAAGTTGAGGAATGCTCATCAAACACTTATTTGGAACATCCCACAGGTGAACAGTATAATTGGGAACAGGTGGGTGCCATGAAATGCACCCAGTCATTCACAAACACGGATGGGGCGAGGGTCAACACTTTGTGAACAAATGTGTGAACAAATTGTCCAACAGTTTAAGAACAACATTTCTCAACGAGCTATTTCAAGGAATTTAGGGATTTCACCATATATGGTCCGTAATATCATCAAAAGGTTCAGAGAATCTGGAGAAATCACTGCATGTAAGCGATGATATTACGGACCTTTGATCCCTCAGGTGGTACTGCATCAAAAAGCGACATCAGTGTGTAAAGTATATCACCCCATGGGCTGAGGAACACTTCAGAAAACCACTGTCAGTAACTACAGTTTGTCGCTACATCTGTAAGTGCAAGTTAAAACTCTACTATGCAAAGCAAAAGCCATTTATCAACAACACCCAGAAACGCTGCCGGCTGTGCTGGGCCCGAGCTCATCTAAGATGGACTGATGTGGACTAAGTGGAAAAGTGTTCTGTGGTCTGACGAGTCCACATTTCAAATTGTTTTCGGAAACTGTGGACGTTGTGTCCTCCCGACCGAAGAGGAAAAGAACCATCCGGCGCAAAGTTCAAAAGCCAGCATCTGTGATGGTATGGGGGTGTATTAGTGGCCAAGGCATGGGTAAATTACACATCTATGAAGGCACCATTAATGCTCAAAGCTACATACAGGTTTTGGAGCAACATATATTGCCATCCAAGCAACGTTATCATGGACACCCCTGCTTATTTCAGCAAGACAATGCCAAGACAATGCCAAGCCACGTGTTACAACAGTGTGGCTTCGTAGTAAAAGAGTGCGGGTACTAGACTGGCCTGCCTGTAGTCCAAACCTGTCTCCCATTGAAAATGTGTGGCGCATTATGAAGCCTAAAATACCACAACGGAGACCCCCGAACTGTTGAACAACTTAAGCTGCACATTAAGCAAGAAAGGGGAAAAAATCCACCTGAAAAGCTTTAAAAATTGGCCTCCTCAGTTCCCAAATGTTTACTGAGTGTTGTTAAAAGGAAAGGCCATGTAACACAGTGGTAAAAATGCACCTGTGCCAACTTTTTTGCAATGTGTTGCTGCCATTAAACTCTAAGTTTATGATTATTTGCAAAAAGTAAGTATCTTGTCTTTGAAGTCCATTCAATTGAATATGAGTTGAAAAGTATTTGCAAATCATTGTATTCTCTTTTTATTTACGAATTACACAACGTGCCAACTTCACTGGTTTTGGGTTTTGTACTAAGATCCAAATACCATGTGCTTAACAGCACGTGAAAAAAATTAAATAGTGTGTGATCTACTAACAATGGGTGTTCAATTGAAAAGTGGTGCAGACCGCCTTATTTAGGATTTTGCGTTTGTACGGGACTTTTACCACGGATAGACTTGATCATTTTCTGCACATTCATACTAATATATTTTCTAAATAAAAAAAGCTAACATTTAAAAAAAATAAATGTCTGAAGACACCAAAACATGTCAAATGAACTTTTTTTTTAATCAGCCCCTTAAGTCGGGGTCTCAAACCGCATGCAGCTCTTTAGCGCCGCCCTCGTGGCTCCCTGGAGCTTTTTTAAAAATGGAAAAAGATGGGGTAAAATATATTTGTTGTTTTAATTATGTTTCTGTAGTTGGACAAACATGACATAACCCTTATTAATTGTTTGAAAGCCCACTGTTTATAATGTTTGTGTTTTTGCTTCACTGATGACAGTATTTGGCCAGCACCGTTTTGTCCTACTCATTTTGGCGGTCCTTGAACTCACCGTAGTTTGTTTACGTGTACAACTTTCTCCGCCGCTGCCACAGAAAGACGTGTTTTATGCCACTCCTTTGTCTCATTTTGTCCACCAAACGTTTTATGCTGTGCGTGAATGCACAAAGGTGAGCTTTGTTGATGTTATTGACTTGCGTGGAGTGCTAATAATCCATGCAAACATGCTATTTAGGCTAGCTGTGTGTACATATTGCATCATTATGCCTCGTTTGTAGGTATATTTGAGTTCATTTAATGTCCTTTACTTATGTCATCTGTGTATTTCATTGACATTTGCATGTCTCATGACCAGTGTTGGGACTAACGCATTACAAATTAACGCGTTACTGTAACGCCGTTAGTTTTGGCGGTAACTAGTAATCTAACGCGTTATTTTTTTATATTCAATAACTCAGTTACCGTTACTACATGATGCGTTACTGCGTTATTTTACGTTACTTTTTATGTAGTATCGGCTAGAAACTGAGGATCTGAGTGTGTTTTATTCCAGCGAAGCAGAGACGTGCTTCTGATTCTTCCTCTGCGCTCTCTGTGTGTGCGTGTGACTGTGTGTCTGAGTGTGGGAAAGGGAGGGGAGGGGAGGGGAGGGGGGTGCGCAATACAACCGTTGGCCAACAAAAAAGTAACCACAGAACACTATACGCCTATACGGTATAGTGTTCTGTGGTTACTTTTTGGTTGGCCAAGCGGACGTGACGACAGGCTGTCCCCACTCAGGTCCGCGCAGACCGGGAGGGGGCGTGCCTTAAGTCCGGCTGGAAATCGGCAGAAATTTGGAGAATGGTTGTCCCAGGGAGAGGCAGTGAAATTCGGGAGGGTTGGCAAGTATGAGATATTCTCACTTCTTTTCTTTTGTCGAGCACAAAGAAAAGAACATTTTAGTTAAATGTAAGTTGTGTCTTGGATCAAAGATCCCGTCTACTGCCCAAAACAACAATTCAAATCTGCCTGGTTAGGCTCTGTGTATGTCACGTGTGCCTTCCTTAGGTGAAGCCAGCTTTACAGCTATGTTGTTGATTGATTGATTGATTGATTGAAACTTTTATTAGTAGATTGCACAGTACAGTACATATTCCGTACAATTGACCAGTAAATGGTAACACCCAAATAAGTTTTTTAACTTGTTTAAGTCGGGGTCCAGATACAGATATATACTATCAAATATATACTAACATCATAATACAGTCATCACACAAGATAATCATCAGAGTATATACATTGAATTATTTACATTATTTACAATCCGGGGTGTGGGATATGGGGGGGGGGGGGGGGGGTTAGGTTTGGTTGGTATCAACACTTCAGTCATCAACAATTGCATCATCAGAGAAATGGACATTGAAACAGTGTAGGACTGACTTGGTAGGATATGTACAGTAAGTAGTGGACACAGAGAGAGAGATCAGAAAGTATAAGAAAAAGTGTCTACATTTGATTATTTACAATCCGAAGAGGTATTATGTGGAAGGGAGGGTGTTAGTTTAGGGTTGTAGTTGCCTGGAGATGTTCTTTTAGTGCGGTTTTGAAGGAGGATAGAGATGCCCTTTCTTTTACACCTGTTGGGAGTGCATTCCATATTGAAGTGGCATAGAAAGAGAATGAGTTAAGACCTTTATTAGTTCGGAATCTGGGTTTAACGTGGTTAGTGTTAGTGTTAGTGTTATTATGCTGTTTGTTACTTATGTATGTTATGTTGCAGCTATTTAAAATAGTTTTGTCAATTTGTTCTGGCCTGAAATAAATTGGCCCTTTGAAACATATCTTTGTCTTTGTGTGTTGTATGTAGAGCACATTGCTTAGCAGAGTTCAGTGATGCAAATGTATGTCAAGTTGATCAACAGATTGTATTATTCTCCAGTGCAATAACAGTACTAAAATGAAGGCTAAAAGGGCATTAATGGGAGCCATAAAAAAAAAAAGGTAGAAGAAGTAACTAAATAGTTACTTTTCACAGTAACGCATTACTTTTTGGTGTAAGTAACTGAGTTAGTAACTGAGTTACTTTTGAAATAAAGTAACTAGTAACTGTAACTAGTTACTGTTTTTCAGTAACTAACCCAACACTGCTCATGACACATTATCTGTATGTAATATTGGCTGCATTTCTGATTGTGTGCCATGTTGTTCCAGACCACAGCAAACGTTACCCAGCGTGCAAAGATTGTAATAAATCCATTAGAAGAAGAAAGCCTGCCGTTTCCTTTAACTTGGGCACACACATCTATACCTTCGGCAGTTTTAAGCCAGTAGTTTCCAGGAGTTATCTAACCCTCTGAGACACTAACGTGATGTGTTGCCTTCATTATAACACTTACATAAGGCTTTTAACATTTTGCGGCTCCAGACAGATCTTTTGTTTTTGTATTTTTGGTCCAATATGGCTCCTTCAACATGTTGGGTTGCCGACCCCTGCCTTAAGTCATCCAATATTGGACACAAAAACACAGTTTTCACTCATCTTGTCAAACAAATTAACTCCGATGATCAATATTATTGAATGATAAATCAATTTAGTATAAAACAGTGGTACCTTGGTTTTTGTAGGCCCCACTTTTTGTATGAATAGGGTTTTATGAAAATGGTTTTGGTCTACCATCTTCCTTTTCGTAGGGCCAAACATCTTGCGTAACAAACTAGTCCATCTGAGTATCATTTGACATAATCCAGTGCCCAAACAAAGAACCCAAAGCTTTGGTGACTCAAGTCTCTGTGTTCTTTGTTGTTGTTGAGTATAGGCCTTTACCCCACAGGAACTTTTACAGGAACTTTCACGGTGATCCGGGTAAATAAAGTTCCCCCCGTGTTTCCACCACAAACTACCCAAGTAAGTTTAGTTCTTCAGGAACTTTTTTTTTTAAGTCTCAAAAAGATATGTTGGATATTCGGCATGTAGAGATTTACACATGCAAATGGATAAATTATTTTGGAACTAGATGCCAATTTAGACAATGGAAACGAGGGATTTCCCAATAATGGTTGAATGCAAAATTTTTGTCCTGATCATCCAAGAGGGAAATCAACCGATACGATATCGATGCTGTTTAACAATTTCAACACAATATTTAAACGAGTTCCCTATTTTCTATTATTACATACAATTGTCTGAGCAAAAAAAGTCAATAGTACACAATAACCAAACACAAGTAAAAACTACTATCTACTACTTATTTAAATCATCTATCCTTTGACTTCAAAGTCCTCCAGTGTCCAGAAAATGATTCCCTGAGTTTGTAAACATCAACAAAAACAAAAAATTATTTTGAGAAAATAAAAATATCGACCTAATCACTCTAGTATCGATTATATACTGATATTACCCTTAATATCGACACTACCAATTTTTGGATCGATCCACCCTCCTCTTACGTGTAGTGTAATGACTGTGGCAATGCTGACACACCAACAGTTGTTGTTGTATTAACCTCTCTCTAGACTCTTGTTAATCTATTTTATTTTCTGGACTATAGAGTGCACCAGGTTATAAGCCGCACCCACTAAATTTTAGGTTGGGAAATATTTTTCCATATATTAGCTGCAGCTGACTATAACCCGCAGATACACTATATTGCCAAAAGTATTTGGCCACCTGCCTTGACTCACATATGAACTTGAAGTGCCATCCCATTCCTAACCAATAGGGTTCAAAATGATGTCGGTCCACCTTTTGCAGCTATTACAGCTTCAACTCTTCTGGGAAGGCTGTCCACAAGGTTGCGGAGTGTGTTTATAGGAATTTTCGACCATTCTTCCAAAAGCGCATTGGTGAGGTCACACACTGATGTTGGTTGAGAAGGCCTGGCTCTCAGTCTCTGTTCTAATTCATCCCAAAGGTGTTTTATCGGGTTCAGGTCAGGACTCTGTGCAGGCCAGTCAAGTTCATCCACACCAGACTCTGTCATCCATTTTTTATGGACATTGCTTTGTGCACTGGTGCACAGTCATGTTGGAAGAGGAAGGGGCCCTCTCCAAACTGTTCCCACAAGGTTGGGAGCATTGTCCAAAATGTTTTGGCATCCTGGAGCATTCAAAGTTCATTTCACTGGAACTAATGGGCCAAGCCCAACTCCTGAAAAATAACCCCACACCATAATTCCTTCTCCACCAAATTTCCCACTCGGCACAATGCAGTCCGAAATGTAGCGTTCTCCTGGCAACCTCCAAACCCAGACTCGTTCATTAGATTGCCAGATGGAAAAGCTTGACTCATCACTCCAGAGAAGACGTCTCCAATGCTCTAGAGTCCTGCTTTACACCACTGCATCCGACGCTTTGCATTGGACTTGGTGATGTATGGCTTAGAGGCAGCTGCTCGGCCATGGAAACCCATTCCATGAAGCTCCCTGCGTACTGTACGTGGGCTAATTGGAAGGTCACATGAAGTTTGGAGCTCTGTAGCAACTGACTGTGCAGAAAGTCGGCGACCTCTTTGCACTCTGCGCTTCAGCATCAGCTGACCCCTCTCTGTCAGTTTACGTGGCCTACCACTTGGTGGCTGAGTTGCTGTTGTTCCCAAACTCTTCCATTTTCTTATAATAAAGCCCACAGTTGACTTTGTAATATTTAGGAGCGAGGAAATTTCACGACTGGATTTGTTGCACAGGTGGCATCCTATGACAGTTCCATACTGGAAATCACTGAGCTCCTGAGAGCGACCCATTCTTTCACAAATGTTTGTAGACACAGTCTCCATGCCTAAGTGCTTCATTTTATACACCTGTGCCAAGTGATTAGGACACCTGATTCTGATCATTTGAATGGGTGGCCAAATACTTTTGGCAATATACTGTATATAATGGTAGCAGTAACAGTTTGGAAAGCTATTGTTTAGTTTTAAGAAATGAAAGACATCCACTTGTCTTTGCACTTTGACGTATTTCACCAGAAAGGCATCGTCTAATGTTCACAGACAGGAATTTAACAAAAGACAACGTTTGTATAAGTCAATTCTCCTTGGCACAAACACATGCACAGTATAGTTCCACCCCTATTTCCTATTATTCCTTTGGACATTCACGTCGTACATCATCGATCTAAAAAGGCGTTGTTTTTTTTAGCAGCGACGCTGATGAATGAAGTCGTCATGAAGCTCCTCCAAGCAGCATACAGATGTTTACTGCAGCCTTCCTGACCTCCTCATCCATCACTGCAGCTGAAAATAAGCCTCCCGCTCTCATCCAGAATACTGATGCAGCGTGAACTTTTGTGATAGGTCTCGCTGTGTATCAAGATTATTAAACACATGCCCTTTTTTAATTTTTTTTTGCTAAAGAAACATTGTGTGCGTGACGTTAACCTGCCTGCTTTTTGCAGCGTGCGTACCGTGTTTTCCGGACTATAAGTCGCACTTAAAATCCTTTTTCCCCCCCTCAAAACTCGACATTGTGCCTTGTAACCCGGTGCGCCTAATGTACGGAATAATTCTGGTTTTGCTCACCGACCTTAAAAGCAATTTTATTTGGTACATGGTGTAATGATAAGTGTGACCAGTAGATGGCAGTCACATATAAGAGATACGTGGCAAGAGGAATGATGGCAATATGATGCAAGTAAACAACACCAACATTTTACATGTTCAATTGAAAATATAGAACATTACATACAGTGCTCAAAAATCTATCAAAATGTTTTAGCACTACTTTGGTAAGCTATGAAGCCGCTCCACTTGGTGGATTGTCAGCGCATTAAACATATGACTATTATAATGATGTGTGTATAAGGCAGTGGTTCTTAACGTGGGTTCGATCGAACCCTAGGGGTTCGGTGAGTCGGCCTCAGGGGTTCGACACACCCGACTCATCTTGTAAATAAAAACTTCTCCCTATCGGGGTACTATGGATACCCCCAAACAAGGTTCCCTCTAATTTTCCATCTGATTTGCAGGTGTGTAATTTGTTTTGAGTTTATGCACTGTGTTGGTTTTGTTCTTTGAACGGTTCATTTTGTGCACCAGTAAGAAAACATAACTTTGTCTTGAATAATAAAAAAACAAAAACGTTGAATTTTTCACTAAAGAAGGGTTCGGTGAATGCACATATGAAACTGGTGGGGTTTGGTACCTCAAACAAGGTTAAAGGGGAACATTATCACCAGACCTACGTAAGCGTCAATATATACCTTGATGTTGCAGAAAAAAGACCATATATTTTTTTAACCGATTTCCGAACTCTAAATGGGTGAATTTTGGCAAATTAAACGCCTTTCTATTATTCGCTCTCGGAACGATGACGTCACAACGTGACGTCACATCGGGAAGCAATCCGCCATTTTCTTAAACACCGAGTCAAATCAGCTCTGTTATTTTCCGTTTTTTCGACTGTTTTCCGTACCTTGGAGACATCATGCCTCGTCGGTGTGTTGTCGGAGGGTGTAACAACACGAACAGGGACGGATTCAAGTTGCACCAGTGGCCCAAAGATGCGAAAGTGGCAAGAAATTGGACGTTTGTTCCGCACACTTTACCGACGAAAGCTATGCTACGACACAGATGGCAAGAATGTGTGGATATCCTGCGACACTCAAAGCAGATGCATTTCCAACTGGACTGGACAGATCAGCTTTCAGGAAAAGAGAGCGGATGAGGGTATGTCTACAGAATATATTAATTGATGAAAATTGGGCTGTCTGCACTCTCAAAGTGCATGTTGTTGCCAAATGTATTTCATATGCTGTAAACCTAGTTCATAGTTGTTAGTTTCCTTTAATGCCAAACAAACACATACCAATCGTTGGTTAGAAGGCGATCGCCGAATTCGTCCTCGCTTTCTCCCGTGTCGCTGGCTGTCGTGTCGTTTTCGTCGGTTTCGCTTGCATACGGTTCAAACCGATATGGCTCAATAGCTTCAGTTTCTTCTTCAATTTTGTTTTCGCTACCTGCCTCCACACTACAACCATCTGTTTCAATACATGCGTAATCTGTTGAATCGCTTAATCCGCTGAAATCCGAGTCTGAATCCGAGCTAATGTCGCTATAGCTTGCTGTTCTATCCGCCATGTTTGTTTGTATTGGCATCACTGTGTGACGTCACAGGAAAATGGACAGGTGTATATAACGATGGTTAAAATCAGGCACTTTGAAGCTTTTTTTAGGGATATTGCATGATGGGTAAAATTTTGAAAAAAACTTCGAAAAATAAAATAAGCCACTGGGAACTGATTATTAATGGTTTTAACCCTTCTGAAATTGTGATAATGTTCCCCTTTAAGAACCACTGGTATAAGGTAAGACATTATCTGGCGTTTTGTTTCGCAATGTTATGTATGATCTGTATTTGGGACCTTCATAAATCCTGAAAAATTACACGCGTCCGCCTTGTAGTCCATACCGACACCGTAGTCGATAAGCTTCTTCTTTTTCTCTATCTTCTTGTTATGGGACATTCATCCTCCGCTGTGTCCATTTCTAATATAAACTAATGTTAAGTTCTTACTTATATCTGTCAGTAAACTCGTCATGAAAGCGCTAAAACATACCGGTATAGTGAGTTTATATTATTCACCCAAGTTGAATTAGAGAGTTCCGGTCAGACGGTTTTTCACGAGACACATTTGTTGTTGTTTCCGGATGAGGATATGCTGCTCCGTTATTGATTTAAGTAAAGTCTGAATGTCATTAAAACAGTTAGCTCCATCTTTTGACACTTCTTCCACTCCCGTCCTTGCACGCTACACCGCTACAACAAAGATGACGGAGAAAAGACGCTGCCGAAGGTGAGCCACGTAAATAAGACCGCCCACAAAACAGCGCATCCGGAAGCGACTGTCAGAAAGCGGCTTGAAGATGATCTGTAAAACATAATCTATGCAACATTTTGACCAAAGAACCACCATCACATGTTATGTAGACCAGTGTTTTTCAACCACTGTGCCGCGGCACACTAGTGTACCGTGAGATATTGTCTGGTGTGCCGTGGGAGATTATGTAATTTCACCTAATTGGGTTAAAAATATTTTTTGCAAACCAGTAATTATAATCCCTAAATGTGCCGTTGTTGAGTGTCTGTACTGTCTAGAGCTCGGCAGAGTAACCGTGTAATACTCTTCCATACCAGTAGGTGGCAGCAGGTAGCTAATTGCTTTGTAGATGTCGGGAACGACGACAATGGTTTGCAGGTAAAAAGGTGTCTAATGCTTAAACCAAAAATAAACAAAAGGCGAGTGCCGCTATGAAAAGGCAAAACTAAAACTGAACTGGCTGCAAAGTAAACAAAAACAGAATGGTGGACGACAGCAAAGACTTACAGCGTGTGGAGCAGACGTCGTCCACAAATGACATGACAAACAACACCAAAATAGGAGCGTAAAACATGAATTATATTTATATAGCGCTTTTTCTCTAGTGACTCAAAGCCTTTTACATAGTGAAACCCAATATCTAAGTTACATTTAAACCAGTGTGGGTGGCACTGGGAGCAGTCGGGTAAAGTGTCTTGCCCAAGGACACAACGGCAGTGACTAGGATGGCAGAAGCTGGGATCGAACCTGGAACCCTCAAGTTGCTGGCACGGCCACTCTACCAACCGAGCTATACCGCTTTGAGTCACCAGAGTAAAAAAAAAAGCGCTATATAAATATAATTCACTTCAAGACAAGAACAAAAACACTCCACACAGGAAAACACCCAAAAAACTCCAAATAAGTCACAGCGTGATGTGACAGGTCATGACAGTACACCTACTTTGAGCATACTTGCCAACCCTCCCGGATTTTCCGGGAGACTCCCGAAATTCAGCGCCTCTCCCGAAAACCTCCCGGGACAAATTTTCTCCCGAAAAACTCTCCCGAAATTCAGGCGGAGCTGGAGGTCACGCCCCCTCCAGCTCCATGCGGACCTGAGTGACGAGTTGACAGCCTGTTCACACGTCCGCTTTCCCACAATATAAACAGCTAATGATCGAGGGCGAGTTCTTGGTTTCTTATGTGGGTTTATTGTCAGGCAGTTTCATTAACGTCCTCCCAGCACGGTAACAACACACAACAACAGCAGTCAAGTTTTCGTCTACCGTAAAGCAGTTCGTCTGCCGTAAACAGCAATGTTGTGACACTTTTAAACAGGACAATACTGCCATCTACTGTACATGCATATGTGACCCACCCATAACGTGTCACATTTTTGTGTTGATTTATTTATTTTAGTTTGTGGTTTCAATTCGTTTTTGGAGCTGTCATTACACATTTATCAGTATTCACATTGGTCAGTAGGGGGCAGTAGGGCGTTTCTTCCCAATTGAATGCTATCACCTGCAGACCGGAAGTGTCTTGTCATTCTGATGAACGCGACCAGTCTGTGAACAATTGAAACGTCCTGTGTGCTTTTTCCTCCTGTATAACAGGTTAGTTTTGGTGAATCAACTCACTGAATAATATCCATGTGATCTTTATAAGTTTAAGTACACATTCTGATGTTGGAGCCTAACTCTAAAGTGTTTGTGAGTTGTAGTTTGTATTTATGAATGAATCCAGTGCACAGCTGCAGTAATCAATACAAAAAGGCGACGTGAGTGCGCAATGTTTATATAGGAACTTCTGATCCTAATTCAGACTCCCAAATTAGAGCTCCTGTTTTCTTATTGATTTTATAATGTATATTTGTATAATGTGTGTGTTCTGAAATAGTGACAGAGAATAGAACAAGGATGGACAATTCAACCCTTAACTCAACAATGAGTAGATGAGTGTTATGTGTGTCTATATGTGTAAATAAATGAACACTGAAATTCAAGTATTTATTTTATTTATATATATATATATATATATATATATATATATATATATATATATATATATATATATAGCTAGAATTCACTGAAAGTCAAGTATTTCTTATATATATATATATATATATATCTTAACCATGCCCCCAACCACGCCCCCCACCTCCCACCTCCTGAAATCGGAGGTCTCAAGGTTGGCAAGTATGACTTTGAGACAAGAGCTATAGTGATGCATGCTTGGTTATGGTTGGAATTCATATCCAACAATTGCGAGAACGACTTTTTATTGTCAATATCGGCTGCTGGGTTTCTTTTTTTTTAATGTTTTCTGCTGGTGGTGTGCCTCTGGATTTTTTCAATGAAAAAAATGTGCCTCGGCTCAGAAAAGGTTGAAAAACACTGATGTAGACCACAAGGAAGTGTTTTACATTTAGAAAAATAATAATAATAATATGACTCCTTTAATGCGCCCTATAATCCGGTGAGCCTTTTATATGAAAAAAGATCGAAAATAGACCATTCATCGACAGTGCGCCTTATAATCCGGTGCACCCTATGGTCCGGAAAATACGGTACATCCATCCATCCATTTTCTACCGCTTGTCCCTTTTGGGGTAGCAGGGGGTGCTGGAGCCTATCTCAGCTGCATTCGCGCGGAAGGCGGGGTACACCCTGGACAAGTCGCCACCTCATCACAGGGCTAACACAGATATATAGACAACATTCACACTCACATTCACATCCTAGGGCCAATTTAGTGTTGCCAATCAACCTATCCCTAGGTGCATGTCTTTGGAGGTGGGAGGAAGCCGGAGTACCTGGAGGGAACCCACGCAGTCACGGGGAGAACATGCAAACTCCACACAGAAAGATCCCGAGCCCGGGATTGAACCCAGGACAACTCAGGACCTTCGTATTGTGAGGAACATGTAACAT
Organism: Nerophis lumbriciformis; assembly: GCF_033978685.3. Taxonomy (NCBI): domain Eukaryota; kingdom Metazoa; phylum Chordata; class Actinopteri; order Syngnathiformes; family Syngnathidae; genus Nerophis; species Nerophis lumbriciformis. The sequence continues at coordinate 20,203,476 of NC_084566.2, forward strand.
TTGTGCTTAATTTAGCGTAGAGTGGTGAAGTGTGGCGAAATGTCAGTCACCTGTGGAACTAAAAGCCACGCTGACAATTTGAGACTTCCATTTGTCACAGATATGCGAGTTAAAAACACTATTAATCCCCTCGTGATTGGCGGAATCATCACGGCATAATGGGGCCGAGCTACACTGAATGTTTCATTTGGTCAACATGATCTGCATCGGTTCGCTTTGGATCTGCAAGCGCTTTTGAGGGGGCAGCGTTTTTTTTTTTCCTTGTGGACTTCTTTATAAAAAAAAAAACCCTGTGCTGTCAGCTGCTGTCTAATTGTCTCAGCATGCAGTGCAGGAACAGAGACAAAAGACGTAGAAATTACACGGGAGCTTGCACCATAATGCGACGCTATTCTGAGCCTTGGAAGGAGTGAGGGGTGGGGGGGAGACAAGAACAGAGTGTTTCCACACGTTTTCCTAGTCATAATATTAGGTACACATGCACTGTCTCGTGACACCCAGTGGAAGAGATGTATTTAGGGCAGACCTGGGCAAAATACGGCACATTAAAATTTCCAATCCGGCATGCCGGACGTTCTACATCATTTTTTTAGACCTATATCATCAAAACTAGAGATAAATGCGTTAAAATGTAGTATCGCAAATTATCGGTATCGGGTTTTTTTTAAATCGGTTTTTTTTAATTTTTTTTATTAAATCAACATAAAAAACACAAGATACACTTATAATTAGTGCACCAACCCAAAAAACCTCCCTCCCCCATTTACACTCATTCACACAAAAGGGTTGTTTCTTTCTGTTATTAATATTCTGGTTCCTACATTATACATACTTGCCAACCTTGAGACCTCCGATTTCGGGAGGTGGGGGGTGGGGGGCGTGGTCGGGGGTGGGGCGGGGGGCGTGGTTAAGAGGGGAGAAGTATATTTACAGCTAGAATTCACCAACTGGAGTATTTCATTCATATATGTATATATAAATATATGTATGAAATACTTGACTTCCAGTGAATTCTAGCTATAAATATATTTATTTATTTTACTATATATATAAATAAAAGAAATACTTGAATTTCAGTGTTTATTTATTTACACATATACACACACATAACACTCATCTACTCATTGTTGTACTTGAAAGTACAATGCAATACAATTCCGGGGCAATGGCACCTATCAAATACACAGTAATGAAAACACAGTTGTTCTACTAACTGTACTGTGTGTTATGAGAGTATGTGTGTGTGTGTGGCCCTTTAATAGGTCACAACATGTGAGGTGAGTGATGTCAGTAAGTGTGTGGGCGAGAGAAGAGAGGGAGCGTAGCGTGAGTGCGGGGAGGGACTAGTTGGTTTTGTGTTGGATTGGCTGTGTGCAAGCAATCAATAAAGCAAGATTTGCAACTAATCGCTGGACTCATCATTCACCCTAAAGTCGTCCGCTGTGGAGACCCACTGCCGGGTAAGGTGAAAGGTGTTGCCCCGAGCATACATCGGCCCTGGAGAAGTGTCTCCCCTGCGCTCTTAGACTATGGTCTTGTTCTTCTGCTTCGTCTCCTTGTGTGCGCACACTGGACTCAGGTCCGCATGGAGCTGGAGGGGGCGTGGCCTCCAGCTCCGGCTGAATTCCGGGAGATTTTCGGGAGAAAGTTTCTTCCGGGAGGTTTTCGGGAGAGGTGCTGAATTTCGGGAGTCTCCCGGAAAATCCGGGAGGGTTGGCAAGTATGACATTATATATCAATATATATCAATACAGTCTGCAAGGGATACAGCCCGTAAGCACACATGATTGTGTGTGCTGCTGGTCCACTAATAGTACTAACCTTTAACAGTTAATTTTACTCATTTTCATTAATTACTGGTTTTTATGTAACAGTTTTTATATTGTTTTACTTTCTTTTTTATTCAAGAAAATGTTTTTAATTTATTTATCTTATTTTATTTTATTATTTGTTTTTAAAAGTACCTTATCTTCACCATACCTGGTTGCCCAAATTAGGCATAATAATGTGTTAATTCCACGACTGTATATATCGGTTGATATCGGTATCGGTAATTAAAGAGTTGGACAATATCGGAATATCGGGTATCGGCAAAAAGCCATTATCAGATATCCCTAATTTCAATGGTTGGAATCTGCGCTTTTGCATGATATACTAGTTACTATGGTAATCTAATTAGTTACTATGGTCATATAATTAGTTACTATGGTAATCTAAGCCACAGCAGCTCAGACGAAGCACCAAGCAGTGTTTTGAGCAGTCTTTGTAACTATGCAACCCAGTGCTTCTCAAATATTTCCTGTTGCCCTCCTCCCCCAGGAAGAAGAAAATAGTTTGCACCCCCCCTCTCTCCACCATGACTATAAATAGTATATTTTTTCAAATAAAATTATTATGACTATACCTCTGCATGATATTGTAAGCTTATTAACATCAAAGGAAGCAACATACTGGTCTTTCATGTTCTCCCACCATAGTTGCAGTGAAAACAAGTGCTACATATGCTTTGTCATATTCTGGTATGTCAAAAAAAGCATGTTCCCCGAGGGGCCCCACTATTTGAGAAGGACTGATGTAACCACAAAAAAATGTCAACAAATCCAACATGCTAATTTGCTTGATTTGCATATACATTTGGATGCTCACTGATCTGCAAGATTTGCTGGGATCTTGCGTGACGACGGTCTCGAACAGTCTGTCGCTTTCAAAAATATGAGTGGGGTCTCATTTAAATGTACACGTGTACCTAATGAAGTGGGTACGATTCTACAAAAGAATTTCGAGTAAACATGTTAATTGTTGATTGCATTTGTTTTACCTTTGTGGTGGTACTATTTCAGCTGGGTGGGGGTGGGTCATAATTATATAATAATAGCACAGTGGAAATCCAGATGGTGCACAACATATTGCAGCTTGTCATTAGAGAATATGGCAATGGAGGTTGGTCGGGTTTACCTGGCGACAAAGCTGTTCTAGTGGAAAAATTATTTTATATCACCGTATGTCTAGTTTGCAGCTTCAAGCTGATATAAATGATGAGACTCGTTAGGGAACAGACAGGGGTTGTACTCCAGAACCATTTGCGTGGGTATTGCATGTATCAATCTACCAGTTGTTCGTTCATATAATATTAAAGACATGATTTTATAGTTATTAATATATTTGTTTCATTATTTCATATTATATTATATTAATATTATAATAATTTTCTATTTTTTGTATACCGTATTTTCTGGACCATAAGGCGCACCGGATTATAAGGCGCACTGCTGATGAGCGGGTCTAGTCAGGTCTTTTTTCATACAAAAGGTGCACCGGATTATAGGGCGCATTAAAGGTGTCATATTATGATATTTTTCTAAATTTAAAACATTTCTTTGTGGTCTACGTAACATGTAATGGTGGTTCTTTGGTCAAAATGTTGCATAGATTATGTTTTACAGACCATCTTCAAGTCGCTTTCTGACAGTCGCTTTAGGATGCGCCGTTTTGTGGGCGGTCTTATTTACGGAACGTCTTCTCCCTGTCATCTCTGTTGTAGCAGTGTAGCGTGCAAGAAGTGTCAAAAGATGGAGCTAACTGTTTTAATGACATTCAGACTTTACTTAAATCAACAACGGAGCAGCATCTCCTCATCCGTGGCTCACTAGTGCAACAAGGCCGGAAATGTGTCCTCTGAAAAACCGTCCGACCGGAACTCTCAAAAACCTAAAGTTCCGTGGGTGAATTATGTAAACTCACTACACTGGTAGTTGTTAGCGCTTCCATTGAGAGACATAAGTTAGAACTTAACCATACTTTGTAGGGATGTCCGATAATGGCTTTTTGCCGATATCCGATATTCCGATATTGTCCAACTCTTTAAATACCGATACCGATTTCAACCGATACCGATATCAACCGATATATGCAGTCGTGGAATTAACACATTATTATGCCTAATTTGGACAACTAGGTATGGTGAAGATAAGGTACTTTTCAAAAAAATTAATAAAATAAGATAAATAAATTAAAAACATTTTCTTGAATAAAAAAGAAAGTAAAACAATATAAAAACAGTTACATAAAAACTAGTAATTAATGAAAATGAGTAAAATTAACTGTTAAAGGTTAGTACTATTAGTGGACCAGCAGCACACACAATCATGTGTGCTTACGGACTGTATCCCTTGCAGACTGTATTGATATATATATTGATATATAATGTAGTAACCAGAATATTAATAACAGAAAGAAACAACCCTTTTGTGTGAATGAGTGTAAATGGGGGAGGGAGGTTTTTTGGGTTGGTGCACTAATTGTAAATGTATCTTGTGTTTTTATGTTGATTTAATAAAAAATAAAATAAAATAAAATAAATAAAAACGATACTGATAATAAAAAAAACGATACCGATAATTTCCAATATTACATTTTAACGCATTTATCGGCCGATAATATTGGCAGGCCGATATTATCGAACATCTCTAATACTTTATATTAGAAATGGCAACAGCAGAGGGTGAATGCCCCATAACAAGAAGATAGTGAAAAAGAAGAAGCTTATTGACTACGGCATCGGCACGGACTACAGTGGCGGACGTGTGCAAATTTTCATGACTTATGCACATCTCAAATACACAGCAGGTACCAGAAGGTAAGAAAAGTTGGTTTTGCATGTTATTGTGAAACAAAACGCCAGATAAAATGTCTGCTAATGGGTGCCATTTTGGGGTCCTTATACACACACCACAGTAATACTTGTATCTCTGACTATGGTAGTCGTAATGGGCCGACAATCCTTCAAGCGGTGCGGCTTCAAAGTCATACTAAAACATTTTGACGGATTTTTCAGCGCCGTGTGTAAAGTTCTTTATTTTCAACGGAACATTTAAAGTTTTGGTGTTGTTTACTGGCGTCATATTGCAGTCTACACATATCTCTTATGTGTTACTAACATCTACTGGTCACACGTATCACTACACCAGGTACCAAATAAAACTGCTTCGAGGTCGGTAAGCACAACCAGAAATATTCCGTACATTAGGCGCACCGGGTTATAAGGCGCATTTCTGAGAAAATGAAAGGATTTTAAGTGTGCCTTACTTGCTTTTTAATTCAATATTTACTGAATTAAAATGTTTTTGTCCTTTTTGTTTAAAAAAAATTTATTAAAAACCTCTCTTGAAAAAAGGGGTCGTCTTATATTCGGGACACTACTTTCAAACAAATTTTTTGGGGGTACCAAATTGACATGCTGCATGCAAGTCCTTGCATGACAATGACTCCTCCATACAATTCTTTTGTACAGGGTGTCCTGTTCAGTAGGGATGATGTTTGATAAGAAATTATCGAGTTCGAGCCTATTATCGAATCCTCTTATCGAACCGATTCCTTATCGATTCTCTTATCGAGTCCAGATAGGTTGTTGTGTATGGAAAAAAACACACAATATTTGGTTTAACAAAAGCTCATTTTTATTATATAAGAAAAAAATGAAATCTAATAAATAAATAAATATTGAATGTTACCCCCCTAAAAAAATCAAATCAAATAAATAAATATTGACTGTTGTTACCCAAAGTATATTAAGTGGGATTTTTCAGAAAAACAAATATATTCAGTAACACAAAAACAACCTGTCTCTGTGATACACTATAGGTGTATAAATAATAATATAGTGTTAAATAAAATCAGTCCCTTGGGCACAAAACTTAAAATAATACAGCTCTCCAAAAAGTGCACTTCTGCTGCTATTTGACATAACTGTTTGTTATGATGCTTTGACATTTTTGCACTTTATTTTTTTATTGAAAGAAAATTCTATGAAGAGAAAAGTTGTTTGCAAATGTGGTTAAAATGCTAAAAAAATGAAAAGTTAAAGCTAAAAAAAGAAATACACTTTATTGAGTTAACATTATTTCTTTATAGAGGGAAAGATGTGATGTTATGAGCTAGGAATTTAACAACTACACTACCCAGCATGCAACGGGAGTGACAAGCATGCGCGGTAACCCCGAAAAGTGTTGTTGCATGTCGCCAGCCGGCAGCTAAGAATGAGGTGATGAGCACGCTGTGAAAGTAAACGTCAAGAACTCAGCCAACACGCCTCGTCTGCATTATTTATAATTAGACAGACAACACATATACAGTGTGATTTTGTTTTGTTTACAAGGAAAGAAAAACAAAAGTTAAAAAAGGGAGATATGTTGTATATATATGTATGTGCTGCGGTTGCTTTAAGAACGTTGCGACAGCTGCCGTAAAGGAGGTGCGTTGCTAGCCTGGTTGCTATGTTTCCGGTTGGTCGTAAAAGTGTTCGTCATGTGTTTGTACCCTGCTCAAATCTCTCAGTAAAGTTATTCATTGGATTATACCTTTTGTTTTGAACTTTATTACACCTTGGAGCGCTTTTTCCGGTCCATTGTTTTTCCTGCTTTCCCTATCTGCGCCTAATGACTGAGCTACGTGACGTCATTTCTTGTGATGTCCCCAGGGCATTTCTGGTCGGGACGGGATTCGTTCCCAGGGATTCGAATAAAGAACCAACTCTTTTTCTTTACTATAGTGGTCTCGATAACGGGTACCGGTTCTCAAAAAGGGATTTGAGTCCGAGGACTCGGTTCTTTTCTTATCGAACAACCGGGAAAACCGGTTTCGAGTATCATCCCTACTGTTCAGAGTCACGGTTGAGCTGGAGCCTATCCCAGCTGACTTGGCGCGATGGTCGCCCACAGGGGGCAAGGGGAGTGCACTCTGTTGCCTCCAGAAGGGGCCACAGACGTCATTAGCAAAGCCTTTTCAGCGACAAAGCACCGTATTACTGAACACGCCATGCAGCTCTCAGTGGAAGAATCACTGGCAGCGCCCAATGGCATCTAAATTGCAACAAATGTCAATTTAATGAGCAAAAGGGAGGAAATATACTGCACTTTATGCATTTCATTCATCAGAGGCCTCTTGAATTCACTTAAATGGCAAGCATCTGCTATGGGGAGCGTGCGCAAAGCTCCAATATTATTCAACATTAGCGCCTCATTGAGTTGTGAAGTGCCATAACCTCATACAGCTCCACTGCATGTAAAGTTTTTTAGTGATTGATCCACTCCGGTCACCCAAACACACACTTTGCAAACATTCCACGTTGAAGTAGGGAGCATAATGAACCAATTGGGTGTCTGGGCTACTGGAAAAGATCAATCGCGGCAAAAAATGACACAAAACCATTTCCTGTCACGTTTATTTAGCCAAATCTCCCGTCTACCGCCACTTCTTCCTCGACGCTTTCTCACCCCGAGAGACGGGAGACCTGCTCTTTTTAAAGTCCGCCATTACGAATAAATGCCACTTGAAAACACTGCTTTAATGCGCCGGCCTCATCTGCACCCACAGCCTTCTGGGAAGAAGATTCTATTATGTGAGCTTCTGTTGCGTAATCCTGCATGATAAATAAGGGCAGGCATACAGAGATTAATAGAATCCAGGGGTGGACCCCCTCCACCGAAGACACACACACTGCCTCTGCAAGGGTGGCAATCGCAGAGTAACTCATGATGTGATTTATCACCGCCATATTTTGTGGATAAGACACAATCTGATCTGTGATACTGGCTTCCTGTAGGAAAGTCATTAGGTCCAGGGTTCAACTGTCAAACCTTTGGTATTAACTGTTCAGGATAGGAGATGTTAATCTATGTGCAAAATAACTAAATTACCGTATTTTCCGGACCTTAGGGCGCACCGGATTATAAGGCGCACTGCAGATGAGCGGGTCTATTCAGGTCTATTTTCATTCAAAAGATTATAAGGCGCATTAAAGGAGTCATTTTATTAATTTTTTTCTAAATGTAAAACACTTCCTTGTGGTCTCCATAACATGTAATGGTGGTTCTTTGGTCTGAATGTTGCATAGATGATGTTTTACAGATCATCTTCAAGCTGCTTACTGACCCTCTCTTCAGGATGCACCATATTGTGGGCGGTCTTATTTTCATGCCGCCATTTCGACAGCGTCATCTCCCAGTCAGCTTTGTTTTATCGGTAGTTTGTAGGGCTTCCAAAGTGAGTCTACTGACAGATATGAGTTAGAACTGTACGCTACTTTACATTAGAAATGACAACAGCGGAGGATGAATGTCCCATAACAAGGAGATAGAAAAGAAGAAGGAGCTTATTGACTACGGTGCGGACTACAATGGCGGACGCGTGCAAATTTTCGAGACTTCTGCAGATCCCAAATACACATCAGCAAGTTCAGTAAGAAAAGTTGGTTTGCGTAATTGTGCGAAACAAAACGTCAGATAATATATCCCCTAATAGGTTCCATTTTGGGATCCATATATGGTTTGAGGTGGGCGGGGTTGAGGGGGGGCGGGTTTGGTGGTAGCGGGGGTTGTATATTGTAGCGTCCCGGAAGAGTTAGTGCTGCAAGGGGTTCTGGGTATTTGTTCTGTTGTGTTTATGTTGTGTTACAGTGCGGATGTTCTCCCGAAATGTGTTTGTCATTCTTGTTTGGTGTGGGTTCACAGTGTGGCGCATATTTGTAACAGTGTTAAAGTTGTTTACACGGCCACCCTCAGTGTGACCTGTATGGCTGTAAACCAAGTATGCATTGCATTCACTTACGTGTGTGTAAAAGCCGCATATACTATGTAACTGCGCCGGCACGCTGTTTGTACGGAGGAAAAGCGGACGTGACGACAGGTTGTAGAAGACGCTAAAGGCATTGCCTTTAAGGCACGCCCCCAATAATGTTGTCCGGGTGGAAATAGGGGGAAATTTGGGAGAATGGTTGCCAGGGAGATTTTCGGGAGGGGCACTGAAATTTGGGAGTCTCCCGGGAAAATCGGGAGGTTGAAACCGATAACGATAATTTCCGATATTACATTCTAAAGTATTTATCTCTAATCATAATAATACCTGTATGTAATTTTTTGTCTAAATAAAAATAAATACTTACATTTTTGCTTGACGTATGATTTTACAGCAAACTACCCATCAAATTAATAAAAATGACAATACATTTCAGCCTTCCCTGTAAGGTTTATTCAGGTGTACTGGAGAGGAGGCTACGCCGGATAGTCGAACCTCGGATTCAGGAGGAACAGTGTGGTTTTCGTCCTGGTCGTGGAACTGTGGACCAGCTCTATACTCTCGGCAGGGTCCTGGAGGCTGCATGGGAGTTTGCCCCACCAGTCTACATGTGCTTTGTGGACTTGGAGAAGGCATTCGACCGTGTCCCTCGGGAGGTCCTGTGGGGAGTGCTCAGAGAGTATGGAGTATTGGACTCTCTGATTGTGGCTGTCTGCTCCCTGTATGATCAGTGTCAGAGCTTGGTCCGCATTGCCGGCAGTAAGTCGGACACGTTTCCAGTGAGGGTTGGACTCCGTCAAAGCTGCCCTTTGTCACCGATTCTGTTCATTACTAGGCGCAGTCAAGGCGTTGAGGGGATCCGGTTTGGTGGCTGCAGGATTAGGTCTCTGCTATTTGCAGATGATGTGGTCCTGATGGCTTCATCTGACCAGGATCTTCAGCTCTCACTGGATCGGTTCGCAGCCGAGTGTGAAGCGACTGGGATGGGAATTAGCACCTCCAAGTCCGAGTCCATGGTTCTCGCCCGGAAAAGGGTGGAGTGCCATCTCCGGGTTGGGGAGGAGACCCTGCCCCAGGTGGAGGAGTTCAAGTACCTAGGAGTCTTGTTCACGAGTGAGGGAAGAGTGGATCGTGAGATCGACAGGCGGATCGGTGCGGCATCTTCAGTAATGCGGACGCTGTATCGATCCGTTGTCGTGAAGAAGAAGCTGAGCCGGAAGGCAAAGCTCTCGATTTACCGGTCGATCTACGTTCCCATCCTCACCTATGGTCATGAGCTTTGGGTCATGACCGAAAGGACAATATCAAGGGTACAGGCGGCCGAAATGAGTTTTCTCCGCCGGGGGTCGGGGCTCTCCCTTAGAGATAGGGTGAGAAGCTCTGCCATCCGGGAGGAGCTCAAAGCAAAGCCGCTGCTCCTCCACATCGAGAGGAGCCAGATGAGGTGGTTCGGGCATCTGGTCAGGATGCCACCCGAACGCCTCCCTAGGGAGGTGTTTAGGGCACGTCCAACCGGTAGGAGGCCACGGGGAAGACCCAGGACATGTTGGGAAGACTGTCTCCCGGCTGGCCTGGGAACGCCTCGGGACCCCCCGGGAAGAGCTGGACGAAGTGGCTGGGGAGAGGGAAGTCTGGTCTTCCCTCTTTAGGCTGCTGCCCCCGCGACCCGACCTCGGATAAGCGGAAGAAGATGGATGGATGGATGGACAATACATTTTACGATGTTCTTTACAGCATATTACTGTAAATGGAAAAAAACAACCTTTTTTGGCGTTAAAATTCTGGCGCATGGTCAGGATTGACCATACACTATGGTTCAAATCAAATTGTTTCCCTCTTCTGTGGTTATTTCCTATGGGGACTGTGATGGAAATTGTTGAAAGTGGGGTGTTTGAATGTCGTTGGAGGTGACGTGGCGCAAATGCGACACACTAGTTGTGGAGGTGTGGCAGGAAGCAGCAGCAGGAGACATGACGCCTGTGCAAAAAAATAACCACAGAGCGAGGTCAGGGCTTGACGATGGAAAAAGGTCAAAAGTGGGTTGAAAGAAAGAAAAGTAAGGACGCCACTAACAAATGGAATGTCTGCATGGTGAAAAAAAAAGTTGTTCAAAAGATCGCCGTCATTGAGCGCTGAATACATTGACGTTGATGTGATGGGAGTTTTCTTTCATGATGTAATGCCATCAGAAAGAAAACACAGCGACAGCTCCACTCCCGGGGTGCAAATAAATGAAGTTTAAATTGAAAAACGAGCCGCAACGTTGTCTCATTCAATCTGCTCTGCGCTCGCAGAGAAGGCAGGTGACGTGTTTGTATTAGATTATGTTAGTACAATCGCCATTTTCAAGCAGATCTGTTTAAAATGTCTTCACTATTGCTGCTGAGAAAAATAAAAAAACACAACTGATGCACTTTTATGATATGGGGTCCTATTCTCCCGTTGTCGCTTAAGTGTGTGTTTTACACTCTAGAAGTTACGTATCTTTCTCTTATACATATTCTCCCATCGAGCCTGCAGACACGCCTACCCCGCTTAAGTGAGGCAAAAGTGTTTCAGACGTGAATGAAGTGGAGATCATTACCAATGAGGAAGGATTTTGCCATTTGGTTGTGTGAAAATGATGGAACATGGAGTTGTATTAGCCCTTGTGAATATCACTGAAATTCAGCAATCATGTAACACTTTAAATCTAAAAAGGCCGTATCAATCCAGGCAGTGCTTGTCACATGAGCGTGTGTATGCACGCAACATCAGCTGCTTCTTCTCAGATGAAACTTTGTTTACTTGTTATCATAACCATCCTGATGTCATTTGTGATAAAATGACTTCCGTTTAGTACGAATGTTAAACGCCTATACTGGCTCACCTGCACTGGGTTCCTGTGCACTTAAGATGTGACTTTAAGGTTTTGCTACTTATGTATAAAATACTACACGGTCTAGCTCCAGCCTATCTTGCCGATTGTATTGTACCATATGTCACGGCCAGAAATCTGCGTTCAAAGAACTACGGCTTATTAGTGATTCCCAGAGCCCCAAAAAAGTCTGCGGGCTATTGAGCGTTTTCTATTTGGGCTCCAGTACTATGGAATGCCCTCCCGGTAACAGTTAGAGATGTTACCTCAGTAGAAGCATTTAAGCCCCATCTTAAAACTCATTTGTATACTCTAGCCTTTAAATAGCCCCCCTTTTTTAGACCAGTTGATCTGCCGTTTATTTTTCTTTCTTCTCTGCTCCCCCTATCCCTTGTGGAGGGGGAGACACACAGGTCCGGTGGCCATGGATGAAGTGCTGGCTGTCCAGAGTCGGGATCCGGGGTGGACCGCTCGCCTGTGCATCGGTTGGGAACATCTCTGCGCTGCTGACCCGTCTTTGCTCAGGATGGTTTCCTGCTGGCCCCACTATGGACTGGACTCTTACTATTATGTTGGATCCCTATGGACTGGACTTTCACAATATTATGTCAGACCCACTCGACATCCATTGCATTCGGTCTCCCCTTGAGGGGGGGGGGTTACCCACATATGCGGTCCTCTCCAAGGTTTCTCATAGTCATTCACATTGACATCCCACTGGGGTGAGTTTTTCCTTGCCCTTATGTGGGCTCTGTACCAAGGATGTCGTTGTGGCTTGTGCAGCCCTTTGAGACACTTGTGATTTAGGGCTATATAAATAAACATTGATTGATTGATTGATGAAATGTTTGTGAAGCTGTGACGCTGTTTTTGTGTGTGTGCTTGAGCGGGAAAGCGGGACATTTTGATATTACCGTCATTTCTGGACTATAAGCTGTAACTTTTTTCCAATGGTTTGAACCCTGGGGCTTATAAAGTGGTGTGGCTATTTTATGGATTTTTCTTCGCTAACGGCTATAATGTTTTGTATTCAACAAATAGTTTTATATTACACCGACAGAGACACTGAAAAGGTGTGTTTGACGAGTTTGCTCAATGCAGGTGCTGCGACTTGATAATGTATTTCCTGTTTTGAGCTTCGAACCAGAAGCGTTACTGCTCGAAAGGATTCTTAATTCATCACTCCAAGCAACGGTTGTAAGTTTTATAATATGGTAAATGGTAAATGGGTTGTACTTGTATAGCGCTTTTCTACCTTCAAGGTACTCAAAGCGCTTTGACACTATTTCCACATTCATCCATTCACACACTGATGGCGGGAGCTGCCATGCAAGGCCTTAACTACGACCCAAAACCGCACTAGAAGTACACCTCCAGGCAACTTCAACCCTAAACTAACACCCTCCCCGGATTGTTAATAATCAAATGTAAATAATCAAATGTAGATACTTTTTCTTATGCTTTCTGTTCTCTCTCTCTCTATGTCCACTACTTGCTGTACATATCCTACCAAGTCAGACCTACACTGTTTCAATGTCCATTTCTTTGTTCTCAATTGTTGATGACTGAAGTGATGATAAGGACACAACAGATGTGACTAGGGTGGCAGAAGCCGGGGATCGAACCAGGAACCCTCAAGTTGCTGGCACGGCCGCTCTATCAACCGAGCCACGCCATCCCATAATATAACTAAAACAATTCATATTTATTAAATCTTCCCATGTGTGATGTCTGTAGGGGCGTTTTCATGCATATCTGTACGTGCTATCGTAATGTAAATCAACCTAGCGTCTTTAGCATTAGAACATATGCTAACACGTTAACAAGTGTTTGTATTTGTACTATTAACTTATAATGGCATTCTTTTTGTGGACTTAATGAGTCTGTTTAGCTGATTGGGGAGCAAGCTTCCGTAGCTAGTGGGTCCATGACGATGACTTACAGGTTACAGGCACTGTTTGAAAACAGCGAAGGTATGTAAAACATTCACAAAATCTTTCGGCTTATAGTCCGGTGCGGCTAATGAGTTCAAATAATTTTTCTCCTGAAGAACCCGGAAAATGTAAAAAAAATGTATGGAATAAATTGACAGACACTACAATATATGTATTTTCTATTTAACAGTCACATGGTTCAATGATCATGGTCCAGATGTATTGAACGTCGTTAGTACCAGGATGTTCAAACACAGCAGATACAGTTGTGGTCAAAAGTTTACATACACTTGTAAAGAACATAATGTCATGGCTGTCTTGAGTTTCCAATAATTTCTACAACTCTTATTTTTTTGTGATAGAGTGATTGGAGCACATACTTGTTGGTCACAAAAAACATTCATGAAGTTTGGTTCTTTTATGAATTTGAAAATGTGACCAAATCTGCAGGGTCAAAAGTATACATACAGCAATGTTAATATTTGGTTACACGTCCCTTGGCAAGTTTCACTGCAATAAGGCGCTTTTGGTAGCCATCCACAAGCTTCTGCTTGAGTTTTTGACCACTCCTCTTGACAAAATTGGTGCAGTTCAGCTACATTTGTTGGTTTTCTGACATGGTTGGTCAGCATTGTCCACACGTTTAAGTCGGGACTTTGGGTTAAGTCAGAACTTTGGGAAGGCCATTCTAAAACCTTAATTCTAGCCTGATTTAGCCATTCCTTTACCACTTTTGACATGTGTTTGGGGTCATTGTCCTGTTGGAACACCCAACTGCGCACAAGACCCAACCGCCGGGGTGATGATTTTAGGTTGTCCTGAAGAATTTGGAGGTAATCCTCCTTTTTCATTGTCCCATTTACTCTCTGTAAAGCACCAGTTCCATTGGCAGCAAAACAGGCCCAGAGCATAATACCACCACCACCATGCTTGACAGTAGGTGTGGTGTTCCTGGGATTAAAGGCCTCACCTTTTCTCCTCCAAACATATTGCTGGGTATTGTGGCCAAACAGCGGAATTTTTGTTTCATCTGACCATAGAACTTTTCTCCAGAAGGTCTTATCTTTGTCCATGTGATGTCACAAAAAAATAAGAGTTGTAGAAATGATTGGAAATTCAAGACAGCCATGACATTATGTTCTTTACAAGTGTATGTAAACCTTTGACCACGACTGTATACACTCGGTCCCCTTCCGCTGTGATCTACGTTTTGATTTTTGATAGTTAATACAGAGTAACACTTGTATCCTCATCTCAATGGATGTTTCCAGGAATCTCAACTATAAAGGATCAGAATAGATTTGATATTTTTTTCTGGTAGTTTCTTTGATCATTTTATTACGTGTGGCGTACACTGCATTCAAACTTCAAGTGCAATAAGTGGAAGTGGATGGGAGAATACGCGAAAGGCCAGATTTGACAAGACACGCCAACATTAAAAGATTGCTCCACCCATAGTGCACATCTTGGATGAAGGTGTGCACTGACAGACTTAAGTCGAGGGAGGAATGCCGCGTAGCCAAAATCCGCGAAGCTTTTTTTCCACTTAAGCACATGGGACAATAGGGCCCTTAGTTAGGAGGAGTGCTGACAGCACGTGGCAATATTCCCAATATTTGGGAGATGACAAATGATCTTGATGGTAATTTCCTGCTACTCCAATGGCAAATTAGCTTCCAGTGTGCGTGGTGTAGAGAAATAAATACATGTTTGCTGCTGAAACCGCTTGACAGATAAAGCGGGCACTCTCAGGATTCTGAACCCTCGTTTCCCACTCTTCCCGTCTTGACACTCGCAGATTTAGGAGGACACCTGTGAGAGGATCTAAAGCAGTTGTCCCCGGGCCGCACAAGAAATGTAAATAAAAAAAATATATATATTTTTAATTTTTTATTAAATCAACATAAAAAACACAATATATACATTACATATCAATATAGATCAATACAGTCTACAGGGATACAGTCCGTAAGCACACATGATTGTATTTATTTATGACAAAAAAATAAATTTGTCCCCCCCCCCCCCCGGTCCATGAGACAAATTTTCAAGTGTTGACCGGTCCGCAGCTACAAAAAGGTTGGGGACCACCGATCTAAAGAGTTAGAACACTGCCATCCGCCCCATTGCTGCAGGGATGCCGCAGGGCACGTTGACCGCGAGTAAACTTTCCTGGCTGCTCGCATCAAAATATGTGTGGGAGAAGGATTGTTAATTATGCTCTTCACATGCAAATGGGAGCCCAGTATTCTGTAATCCACAAACTGATGGGCCAACAGTGAGTCACGCTGCTATGGAGCTACAGCCTGAAAGGATGCATGAAGCTTACACACCGGGCTTCTTTATTAAGGCAGGAATTATTACTCCATAATCATAACATACTGCACTATCTAATAAGCTCCAAAATCAACAACTCTGAGAGGTATTAATTTAGTATTATGGGGCGGTTGGTAGAGCGGCCGTGCCAGCAACTTGAGGGTTGCAGGTTCGATCCCCGCTTCCGCCATCCTAGTCACTGCCGTTGTGTCCTTGGGCAATACACTTTACTTTACCCACTTGCTCTCATTGCCACCCACACTGGTTTAAATGTAACTTAGATATTGGGTTTCACTATGTAAAGCGCTTTAAGTCACTAGAGAAAAGCGCTAAATAAAATATAATTGATGATGATGATGATGATAGTATTATGATTATTACTGTGTCTATGAATGTTCTCATTCATTCAGGTCGTAATCTCAGCAACAACTAATCAATCGCAACTGGACTGTTTGGTTTATCCTACAGACGTTTGGCCTCTCATCCGAGTAGGCTTCATCAGTTCATGCTCATAGACTTGGATTGGTCAGATCTAGTCTAGTGGCTGGTGCCAATACCTCAGTAGGCGCCATCAGTTCATTCTCATATACAAACCCAGTTTCCATATGAGTTGGGAAATTGTGTTAGATGTAAATATAAACGGAATACAATGATTTGCAAATCATTTTCAACCCGGCGTGGTGCAGTGGAAGAGTGGCCGTGCGCGACCCGAGGGTCCCTGGTTCAATCCCCACCTAGTACCAACCTCGTCATGTCCGTTGTGTCCTGAGCAAGACACTTCACCCTTGCTCCTGCTGGGTGCTGGTTAGCGCCTTGCATGGCAGCTCCCTCCATCAGTGTGTGAATGTGTGTGTGAATGGGTAAATGTGGAAGTCGTGTCAAAGCGCTTTGAGTACCTTGAAGGTAGAAAAGCGCTATACAAGTACAACCCATTTATCATTTATTTATTTAACCCATATTCAATTGAATGCACTACAAAGACAAGATATTTGATGTTCAAACTCATAAACTTTTTTTTTTTTTTGCAAATAATAATTAACTTAGAATTTCATGGCTGCAACAGGTGCCAAAGTAGTTGGGAAAGGGCATGTTCACCACTGTGTTACATGGCCTTTCCTTTTAACAACACTCAGTAAACATTTGGGAACTGAGGAGACACATTTTTTAAGCTTCTCAGGTGGAATTCTTTCCCATTCTTGCTTGATGTACAGCTTAAGTTGTTCAACAGTCCGGGGGTCTCCGTTGTGGTATTTTAGGCTTCATAATGAGCCACACATTTTCAATGGGAGACAGGTCTGGACTACAGGCAGGCCAGTCTAGTACCTGCACTCTTTTACTATGAAGCCACGTTGATGTAACACGTGGCTTGGCATTGTCTTGCTGAAATAAGCAGGGGCGTCCATGGTAACGCTGCTTGGATGGCAACATAGGTTGCTCCAAAACCTGTATGTACCTTTCAGCATTAATGGCGCCTTCACAGATGTGTAAGTTACCCATGTCTTGGCCACTAAAACACCCCCATACCATCACAAATGCTGGCTTTTCAACTTTGCGCCTATAACAATCCGGATGGTTCTTTTCCTCTTTGGTCCGGAGGACGCGACGTCCACAGTTTCCAAAAACAATTTGAAATGTGGACTCGTCAGACCACAGAACACTTTTCCACTTTGTATCAGTCCATCTTAGATGAGCTCAGGCCCAGCGAAGCCGACGGCGTTTCTGGGTGTTGTTGATAAATGGTTTTCGCCTTGCATAGGAGAGTTTTAACTTGCACTTACAGATGTAGCGACCAACTGTAGTTACTGACAGCAGTGTTTCCCACAGGACAGGCATCTATTTGTGGTGGTGTGGTCGGAGGGTGGTGGGTGGCGGCGGCAGCGGCGATGACCAAGAAGAACGCGGAGTTGGAATATAATTACAACATTTTATGTACATATTTATATACAGATTTGAACAATTAGTGATTCACTGAAATATATTTATTAATTGTGGTTCTTACAAAAAATATATCTTATAAAATATAAAAGCTAAAATGTCTCTTAAAGCTCTGCCCCTTTAATTAGTGAATACTAAATAATTTAACTTTAGCCTACTACTACAACCATATTATTTACCAGCAACATGAAGTGAAACAGAGGCAGAGGTGTCCTGCCACAGTCAGTCAACCTCCTCCTCCTCCTCCTGCTGCTGCTGAACAGGTCGCACCTGTGGTCCGGACTGTAGGCCTACCTCCTCTCCAAGTCGAGCCCTTTTCGGCCGTTGAAAATATTTTTCTATACTCATCTGTGTGAAGGAGTGAACATCCAACATTAGAATTTATTACTAACGAGCAGAACCGCTCTATGTACAGTGCCGTCTAACCTTAAGCGGCAGCAGCTCAACACATGCAGGGTTCAACGTTAAGGTTTTTTTCTACTTGCCCGACTTCTCAAATCTACTTGCCCCAATATTTTTACTTGTCCTCCCTAGGTTTTTTTCTGGCTGTGTAGTGCTCATGGCTTATATCTTACTAAAAATCCTTCCTGTTGACTATTTACAACACTACACAGTATTTATTATTATTATTATTATCTATAATTACATTTAAATGGCATTACATACATGTAAAATTAAATGCTATTTCACATTATTTGACCAGTAGCAGTTACACCCATCTGAACAGGTCAGCCACCTGTTTAAAGCCCGATCACAGTTGAAATCTTGAAATGAAGGGCCTTTAATGGCCAAAACATTAACCTGGACAACATTTTAACAGCTGGTTGGCTCAGATTTTATTCTTTTCATTGCATTCACATGCTGCAGTGGACAATTTAGCTTCAGTCCAAGTGTGTTTATCGGGGGCGCCGCTACGGATTTTGGGCCCCATGAAAAGAATCTTTACAGGGCCCCCAACACAGCGGCAACATTTTTTGATGCTATTTTACATACAATTATGCATTTTAATGGTATTTTTGACTATCATTACCATATTTTTAAAAGAAGAACAGCATCACAGTTGAAATGTACAGCAGGGGAAGAACTGAGCACTCTGAATACAATGGAATTCATTTTGAGTCATTTATTTGCTGCACCACTAATTCTTAAATTGGAAATAAACTCTTATTGAATAAGAACAGCTTGATAAATGTTTGACTGGATTGATTATTTAACTAATATAGCAGTAAAATGTAAAAATCCAGAGTTTTCTTGAGCTAGCTTATTACCACAGACAGGGACAAAGTTAATATGCATAACTTTCCACCACAACTAACAAACCCACCTTTTTTTTTGGAAATATTGGGTGACATATTGTCGACCCTTCAACTCCTTCTCCTCTCTTATTTTCTTTTCCTTTCTTTTTTGGCTGCCTGATTTTTGAGGCATACTGCTGTCTCTTCTGCTTTGCCCGCTGTGGCGCTGTCTGTGACAAATCGCAGGTGCACTACCTGCAGCTAATCCAGTCGGACTGAACCATTTTACGTAAATAGAGGGGGGGGGGGGGGGGGGGGGGGGGGCCCTGCAGGGGTTGATGCTTCCAAAACAAATAAAGGTATTGTTACCAGGACATGGAAAATAAAACATATTTGATTATATGTTAGTTAATAACTTAGTGTCATTATTTTTCTGTATTATAATTTCATCATCATTAGGGGCCTCTCTGGGCCCCCCTCCATCGTGGGCCCCTAGAATCCGTCTCCTTTACCCCCCCTTTTCGGCGACCCTGCTGCTCACCGTCAGTGAAACGCTCGGTGAAATCGCGGATTAACGTTAAATATATGATGAGCCGCGAGCGATGCAGCTATAACCTATCTACTTATAACCTATATTACCCTCGTATTTTGATCCCGTCCGTCCGTCCCTCTTCTTCTTCTTCTTCTTCTTCTTCTGGCCCACCAGGTGAATTAAGTGCTATTGGCGGAGTTACAATGCTACCGCCACCTACTGCACCGGAGTTGTAACTACAAGCAACATTCACAGACAGTCCCATTGCTTTTATGAGCGGTCGAGCGAGTCAAAAGCCGAAAAATCCATTTGTGGCGGACATAATTCTTTCGTGGCGGGCCGCCACAAATAAATGAATGTGTGGGAAACACTGGACAGTGGGTTTCTGAAGTGTTCCTGAGCCCAGGTGGTGATATCCTTTACACACTGATGTCGCTTGTTGATGCAGTACAGCCTGAGGGATCGAAGGTCACGGGCTTAGCTGCTTACGTGCAGTGATTTCTCCAGATTCTCTGAACCCTTTGATGATATTACGGATCGTAGATGGTGAAATCCCTAAATTCCTTGCAATAGCTGGTTGAGAAAGGTTTTTCTTAAACTGTTCAATAATTTGCTCACACATTTCTTGACAGAGTGGTGACCCTCGCCCCATCCTTGTTTGTGAATGACTGAGCGTTTCATGGAATCTACTTTTATACTCAATCATGGCACCCACCTGTTCCCAATTTACCTGTTCACCTGTGGGATGTTCCAAATAAGTGTTTGATGAGCATTCCTCAACTTTATCAGTATTTATTGCCACCTTTCCCAACTTCTTTGTCACGTGTTGCTGGCATCAAATTCTAAAGTTAATGATTATTTGCAAAAAAAATTATGTTTATCAGTTTGAACATCAAATATGTTGTCTTTGTAGCATATTCAACTGAATATGGGTTGAAAATGATTTGCAAATCATTGTATTCCGTTTATATTTACATCTAACACAATTTCCCAACTCATATGGGAAATTGTACTTAGATTGGTCAGATCTAGTCTGAGGCTGCTTCTAAACTAAGGTTATACAGGGTTAGACAGGCTGAAATTGGCGGCCGTACTTGACGACCGCAACCACTTCATGGCTTCACAATAGTTATGGAGTACAAAACTAGACGTTGATTAAGCGCTTGACATACATGGCGGACAATAACTGATACAGTCTCCTTTGCCAGTCCAAATGCATTCGCTGTTTTCCATAGTTATCCCTCGTCGGCCAGGTAATACAAAGCACACGCTACCTTTTTTATCCCATCAATGGGAGCCCGCATTCTCGTTGTCTCCCCTTCGACAAATGGACAAAGTTTTTCGCTAAGTATAATCACAGCTGACCTGGACATTCGAAAGTTCTCTTGCCGTTCCTCTGGCACAACACACTCATTGACAAACATATCCCACCAGGCTGCCGTTCTTCCAGGCCTTATCCAAAACCGTCACTAAACATTGCTATGTTGCCGTCTGAGATGTGTTTTATTTGAAACAGCTGCAATTGCGCGTTTCCTTCTCTTAGGGTATTCATGTGTGATTCCCACAAGCGCCATGTAGAAGACGGAGAAACACGGGCATGTCTGGATGACCCGTCTCCATCTTTATAGTGGTTAAGAGTTACGAAACAGTTTGTTATGAAGCTGGCTGTGGCGCGTTCCTTCGTCATTTCCTGTGTGGGGCGCGGTCTTTCTGGCGTCACTTCCTCTCCGAACTCAGTTTGTAAACGATCGATGAGTCGGAGATCCAAGAAATACACGGCGCACTTACCCGTGTAAAAAACTATCCAAGGAGGGGAACCTTAAACGTTTGCACACGTCCACCTTTGTAGTCCGTGCCGACCCCGTAGTCGATAAGCTTCTTCTTTTTCTCGATCTTCTTGTAATGGGACATTCATCCTCTGCTGTTGCCATTTCTAATATAAAGTAGTGTAAAGTTCAAATTTATATCTGTCAGTAAACACGCCATGAAAGCGCTAAAACATACCGGTGTAGTGGGTTTACATTATTCACCCAAGGAACTTTAGTTATTAGAGAGTTCCGGTCGGACGGTTTTTCACGGGACACATTTGCGGCATTTTTATTCCACTAGTGAGCCACGGATGAAGGAGATGCTGCTCCGTTATTGATTTAAGTAAAGTCTGAATGTCATTAAAACAGTTAGCTCCATCTTTTGACACTTCTTCCACTCCCGTCCTTGCACGCTACACCGCTACAACAAAGATGACGGGGAGAAGACGCTGCCGAAGGTGAGCCACGTAAATAAGACCGCCCACTAAACGGCTCATCCTGAAGCGACTGTCAGAAAGCGGCTTGAAGATAATAATAATAATAATAATGCAAGTAGACCACAAGGAAGTGTTTTCAATTTAGAAAAAATTATAATAATATGACTCCTTTAATGCGCCCTATAATCCAGTGCGACTTTTGTATGAAAATAGACCTGACTAGGCCCGCTCATCTGCAGTGCGCCTTATAATCCAGTGCGCCCTATAGTCTGGAAAACACGGTAACATTTATTAACAAATTTGAACACACACAATTAATAGAAATTGGTAAAATTTAGTACTGGTATTGATTCCCAAGTACCGGAAATTTGTACCGTATCAATTCAAATGTAATAGATACTCATCTCCAATAATAAAGGCATGTAAGAACCAATTTTTACAGATATGTATTATATAAAATATATTGAAACTGACTAGAACAGGGGTCGGCAACCCAAAATGTTGAAAGAGCCATATTGGACCAAAAATACAAAATCAAATCAAATTAAAAGCCATATTACATACAGTTAGTGTGTCATGAGATATACATTGAATTAAGAGGACTTAAAGGAAACTAAATGACCTCAAATATACCTACAAATGAGGCATAATGATGCAATATGTACATATAGCTAGCCTAAATAGCATGTTAGCATCGATTAGCTTGCAGTCATGCATTGACCAAATATGCCCGATTAGCACTCCACACAAGTCAATAACATCAACAAAACTCACATTTGTGCATTCACGCACAACGTTAAAAGTGTGGTGGACAAAATGAGAAAGAAAAAGAAGTGGCATACAACACGTCCTAGAAAGTCGGAGAAAGTTATACATGTAAACAAACTAAGGTGAGTTCAAGGACCGCCAAAATTAGTAGGACAAAACGGCGCTCCCAAATACTCGAATCAGTGAAGCATGTTTAATATAAACAGTGTGCTTTATAACAATTAGGGAGGTTTGTGTCATGTTTGTCCTCCTACAGAAACCATATTAACACAAAAAAAATATTTTTTTGCCCTCATCTTTTTCCATTTTTCATACATTTTTGAAAAAGCTCCAGAGAGCCACCTTGGCGGCGCTAAAGAGCCGCATGCGGCTCTAGAGCCGCGGGTTGCCGACCACCGGACTAGAAGAATAGACACTATTAGGAGTGGCACAGGTATCATTAAGTACTATTGAGTAACATATGTTGAGGCCCACAGTGTCTTAGAGAGGAAAGGTCTCATGCAAATGCCAGGAGTGAGTGATTAGACATATTGAAAATTGGGTACATTTTGGTCCAGCATGACCCCTCATCTCAAACTAATCATGAAACATTGGCCGGTCGAGTAACGAGGACGCAATCTCTGACTTTCCTTCCCCTCCCACCGTGCACGGATTAAATGCCAAATTGACACATAATGAGGCAACCGCCATGGGATCTGTGCACCGTGCCATTGCAGAAGGGACAGCTGCAGAATGTAAACAAACAGCTAATCTCTGACTTTAGCCAACAAGCCAGGGCTGCCTTTGCCACAATAAACGCAGCAGATTCCACTCAAATCCCGACATAAGCTCTGGTCTGTGTAGCGCATATGGAGACACGGGTCAACAAGACCTGCTATATTTATGTCACTCATTCATATCATATTGCTGCGCTTGTGTCCTAAAGTTCAAGGCTGTAGTAGCGGTGCACAACCAGAGGGGGTCACTATTATAATATGTGAATTAAAATGCAATCATTTGTTGCAAGCAAAAGCAACAAGAGACATTATGAAATTATACAATACGAAAAAAGGCAGGTAGGATGAGAAATTGTATAAGCATGGCAAACATTTAACCACAAAGGGAAAAAATGTGGAAAAAAATGCAGAAAATATAAAAGACTAATTATTTCAGCTATATACAAGAGTTGATGTGGGGGGGGGGGAAATACGCGATAAATATAAGTACATCCACACTGTGTGTCTCTCTCTGTGGACATTCCAGCACCAGTGAGGCTGCAAGACAGATATTACATAAGAAGCTCATCAGTGGGGTATAGTGGCCCACGCACATGCCGCGTCCTCGCTGGAATCTCATTTCGTCGGCCTTTTCACTCGCAACCAAGAACAAAATGGCTGAAGCGACTGCACCACCGGAGGGGGTAAGAGGGAAAAAAAAGTGACACGCTGCAAATTTATGTGAATAATTAGTCAAGAGTCGGGGCGACGTGCACATCGACAACTAACACTGGAGGACTTTTTCTGCAGAATATATAATGGTTTATAATATTTGGATGTTTACCCACAACCCGCCTTTTAAAGGACGGAATAGTGCGGTCAGCTGTGTGTGCAGTGCTGTTGGGATGTGCAGTCAAGTTAGAACCACAAGGTCGTTGACCTTTAAAGCAGTGGTTCTTAACCTTGTTGGAGGTACCGAACCCCACTGGTTTCATATGCGCATTCACCGAACCCTTCTTTAGTGAAACATAAAATGTTTGTTTTTTTCAAATTCAAGACAAAATGTTTTTTTACTGGTGCACAAAATGAACCATGCATGAACATCACCTTGTTCAAAAAACAAAACCAACACAGTGCATGAACTCACAACAAATTACGCACAGTGCGACTTCTGCTGTTGCCTCTGAGAGACCAGTTCAGATACGCGTGGCTTCACCTTGACAAGCGCCACTCTCAAGTCATTTTCACAGCAAAGTCTGTTCCTTTTCTTCGTTTTCCACCCAGCTATACAATACTAGTAGTACACAGCTCATGAAAAAACTATATTTTTTGTTATTGTCATTGTAGGTGGGCCAAAGCACTTATATTAGAAAATAATCTCATGGAAATGACTGCTGTCATTTGATTATAATAATAAAACATTTAACATGTTATTTAGTCAGGTTTGGGACAGGTGTGCTGCTGCTGTGGCCACGGTACATGTGCACGTCTGATGTTGCTGACGTGTGCTCCACTGAATGCTCAATGAGTTTTTGAGTTTGCTCACGCATATGGAAAATTAGAGGGAACATTGTTTCGGGGAATCCATAATACGCTGATAGTGAAAAGTTTTTATTTACACGATGAGTTATGTTATGTTATGTTATTTTCATTTATTATGCGCCCCCCAACCGACTGTTACATCAGCCTGAGTGGAGAAACCAAAAAAAACAGAAACAGAGACTGAGACACACAAAGGAATCTAAACTAAACATTTAAGACTCACAATGAACTAGGGCTGCAACTAACGATTCATTTGATAATCGATTAATCTGTCGATTATTACTTCGATTAATAATCGGATAAAAGAGACAAACTACATTTCTATCCTTTCCAGTATTTTATTGAAAAAAAAACAGCATACTGGCACCATGTTCTGGACATTGGGGATGCAGCATACACCAATAATAACACAGAAATGTAACTCATCAGATCAGAACTGAATCAGATATTGTACACGTTTCTGTTGTGAATAATAAAGGATTCATTTTAGTCTGCCTCTGAATAATAGCATGAAATATTCCAGCACCTTCATAACGTTTAGTTATACTAAAGCGTCACTCAAATCTAAATATATTTACAGTATATAGCTTTATCGGGCCCGGCTACATTGATCCATTATGAAACCAACCTGAGATATTTCTGTCCGTTACGTTTATTTCCAAATTGGTAACCGTGCGTTTTCTCTCTCAAAACGGAGTCAAATGTACCGGAGACACATTATCAGCCCCGCGCTGCAACAAAGGCATAACGTTAACGTTACTCACAAAAAAGCTGAACTCATGAATGCCTGTTGCCACTATGGACTTAAAATGTTACGTACCGTGAGTTCTTCCCTTCATCCATGGCTCCAACATGTTTCCTTTTCAGGTGCTCCTGAAGCAATGTTGTACTTCCGTGCCATTTTGCAGGAAACGGTCTTCTTTGAAGTCTTTAAAGTAAAGTGTTCCCACACTTTTGACGACTCAGGTCGTACACTTTTCTCCATTGAAGCAATAACCTCAAGATGTTTTTCCGCTGAA